>NW_023614802.1:0-22150 GCF_013339695.2 Rhipicephalus sanguineus
CCTCACTTTTTCTCCCACAGCAAACGCATTCATATCGTTCCCACAAATGCTTGTACTCGGAGGTGGGGGTTGCCCAATTCTTGCGGCGCATACCCGCCCGCGTTTTTGCGAACACCGCGCGGCGCAAGAAAAGCTTAAACAACTGCGCTGTTAAAAAAAAAAGAAAGAAGCGTCCCAGTCTCCCCCAAGCGTTCACTCTACACGGTGAAAGAAATGGTGGAAATTGCGGTTTTCTTGCGCACAGCGCGAAAGCAGCAAGCACCAAAATCACGCGCAGATGTACAAGCAAATGTAACACATCGCCTGCCGCTATCCAAGCAAGATGCTAACGCGTCGCCCTTCGAAGTTCCGGTCTGAGGTTACACAGCGGAAGCCCTTCCTGCGCGCTCGGTTTCGATAGCGCCATTGAAATTCAATGATGAACATCTTAAATTAAGAGCGATTTTTTTAATGGGAATGCCATGTATTGTGACTCCCTACAATTTTTCGATATAACTAGCTGCGCTGAACTTGCAATTTAAAATCGGTTAACTTTCTTTTAAATTATTAAACTCTTTTGTAGCGGCAGTGTATTTCTGCACCGACGTAATGTTTGTCTGTGAAGACAAGTCCCTGATTGTCACAGCATATTCATAAAAAAGTGTATTGTCTAAAAAATTCAGGAGCACTTGCCCTACCGGGAAAATGGGGGAAGCGAAGCTTCGCGATTGCGTGCATGCCTGCCCTACCACTTCTCTTTCTTCCTTTGTTTCTATCGTGAGCCGTTTCCCTCTCAGACAGAAGTGAAAGTGCTCTGATTGGTCGCGGGCGTGGCGTGAGGGCTCGCCTACGCAGTTGGCATCGTGCCGAATCACTCAGGTTCCGGCGGCGGCGGCGGCGGAACGTATAACATCATGCGTTCACATCCAGGCAACAGTGAAGCGCGGCAACGTGAAATGACAAGTGACCTCGATAAAAGATCAGACTGTCATGTCAGAAACGGCTGATCGCCCACAAGCCCATGATCGAGAGGGCATCAATTATTGGAAAACGGCGCATACAAGTATACGCATGCGAGGGCGCAGCTTCGAGGGACGCATTTCTATACTCTCGCCGAAGCCGGGTTTCTCGCGTACGACAACGCCGCCACCGAAATCTGTAACTCATAACAAGCATCGCTTGACAAAAAGACAAAATAATAATAAACATCCTGTATATGCGCCGCAATTTTTCTTTACAGCACATCATCGGCCTGTCGCAATGCAGATCGACAAACAACAGACGAAACGAAGGATCAATATGATTTTTTTTTTTGAGAAACCAGGCAAGAATGTCGCCAAAATTGTGAAAATGTTGCAAAAGGCCTTTGGAGCAGGATCGCCTTAAGAGAAGTCCAGCGCTTTCGAGAAGGCCATGAAGACGATCAAGACGCCCCTCGGCCAACTCCCGAATACGAAAACACCAATCACGCGCGCTCTCTTGCACATAATTGGAAGTGTTTTGAAGGTGAGCGCATCGCTGTATCCGTAAGATTGTGAGATGAAGCCCCGCACGAATATTAGACTAAAGTGAAAGAGCGCGAGAATGGCAAGACTGCGGACGAGACGGGCAGCACGGGTACGGAGTTCACGGACAGCCAGCGCAGGTATATGCACATACGCACTTAGCACGCAGGTAGTTCACAGCTAGCCGTGTGGGGCCAGGCTCCAAGCGAAGGTCGTCGGAAAGACGATGGGGAGGCGACGCAGCAGCGCGGCGCGCGCAGACGGCGTGGCGCGAGACGTGGCCTGAAATAGGCGGCGTAACCCGAAGGAAGAAGCACGCGCTGGCCACGTAACAGTTGCCGCCGCCGACCTTTCCCCGCGTGCGGGACACGCCGGGCGCGCCGGCGGTGCGGCTGAAACAATTCTCGGCGGGCAGGCCCATTACCTGAACCGGAACGCGGGCGGAAGCACCGGCGAGAAAGTGGCGCGTTCTCTCGGTCACTGGAGCCGATGCGGCCGGCGGCCACGCTCCTTCTTTCGCCCCTTTCCCACGACGACGCCCGGACTTCGACCGTGCCGCCCGAAGCAACAAGTGTCGGCTGAACGCCGTCTTCGTGGAGAGAAAAATAAATAAAGGAGCCTTTATAAGTGTGCGGCACCGTGGGAGAGTTATCACACGAACATTTTTAAATTACGTATAGGCGAGAGCAGGCGTGCCAAACAAGCCTCGGATGTGTCTTCCTGGGGGACGACTGAAGGCTGCGCATACTCATGCTTTCGTAAGCTTGAGAACTCGACATTCTGAACTCCATTTATGCTGCGTTATGCGTCCATGCAGGCTTCAGTGGTGATAATTGTTGTTGCTACAGGCGGTGCCATGGCAGACCTGGTCAGCAATTGCTCCGCCCGAGCGTCTCTTTCCACGTCACATGTGCCGCCGGAATAGTACTGCTTTCATTACATAGCGCGATTCGTACCGCAGCAGCAGGTGTGTGCCTTCACAGCCTACCTTCTCAAAGGTGAAACGTGCAAAAAAAAAAAAAAAAGGAATGACGCTTCTTGCTATATCGCTATTCAGCATTCACCAGTAGATTTTGATTGCGCAATCGAGACGCGTTCGTTGCCCGATGACGACGACCAAGGCAACAACCAATCGCATGCTTTCCTTGCGAGGTTCTAGCGAGAAATAGTTGCGCCGTGTCGCTGAGGCATTGTTGCGTCATTTCAACAAAGAGCACTTCATGGTCCTCGAAACAATCGCTACGTATTAATACATTTTCATCCAAGATTAAAGAAAAGTCACTAATTTCATCGTAAGGTTACAAGAGGCAATGAGGCAACTTTTAAGAAGAGTAAGAAGTCGTGTGTGTCGCCGCCTCCTCTGCGGAATGAATTGCAGCATTCCTCTAGAACACATAAAAATTCATGATGGCTTTGTATTTACGTTTAGCCGTTTATTTTTCCATTTTAGCAGCATTAAATGCTTCCTATTACATAAAGCAGCATTATATGTTTTTTTTTTTAATTATTATTATATATAGCATTATACATATAACAGCCTCTCAGAGTAACACAGACAGCGCCATTCGCAGAACGCGCACAGCATCAGCGTACAAGATAGCAGCCTCCTGCACGGCTGCCTATCAGCGCTCGCGATTCCACGCGATCCAACTGTGTGCTGTCCGAATTCTGTCTCTCGATCAATGGGGCGCGACACTTCACAGCAAACACGCACTTTGATCGAGCAGCTGTCAGTCTGAACCTCGCGCAGCTGCAGCGTACCCGCCAATGCTTCTCCCTATATACAGCGCCGTTAGTTCTGGCGCCACAGAATGCGCTTTGCGTCAGTGGCGCAATAAGGAATACCGTGGCGTGCGTAGAAATCGTGGGGAGATTGGCTCGCGTTTCAATAACTGCTATTCACGAATGCAAACGCGAGTATAAGAATATACAGTAAAACGTGGAAGAGATGCGATAACTAAACGAAACGCAAGAGAAACGCAGAATATAGGTATACAGCGTACATACAGCGACGCACTCATCGCAACGCATTCATAAAAAAATACTCGTAAAAAGATTATGCAAAGGACGCACTGCGCAGCGCACAGGCCTTTTCAGGAAAACAGATTTCGTACCCGCCATCTTCCAGCCGGAATGTGAAGGGGTATGTTACGGATTGTTGAGGTACGAGGCACCCACAGGCGCTGCTCCGAAACCTGCACTTCTTCGTCTTGAGATAGTGGAACATTCCACAAAAGTGGCGGTTATATTTTACTGCACGTTTGGCTTTAACAAAAAAAAAAAGAACGATAAGTAAAGAAAGAGAGGGTAAAAAGACTCTTATATCGGGTGTTCGGCAATATGCACGATAAACGCCGGGTATAGAGCAGCGATTTTCTTTCATTTTGTTCTCTGCTAACACCAGGAAGTCAACTTCGGTGCTGCAATATCCGTTCCAAGTTTTGCGATATGAGTATGCTCGAGTTGATCTCGCTGCGTGTCAGGTTTCGACAACAGCCCCACAAAGCTAAAGCAAATGGAGACAACGCGGTCGGCATATACATTATAACGTGGTACCAGTGTGTCAAATGCTACATACGAATATTCCTGTACGTGAGCTTTAAAACTATATTATCAGACTAGTATACTATATTTGCACATCAGCTATTGAAAGATGGCGAATGAAACGTCGCAAAACCTTCAAGTGCAGGAGACGGGTATTCCGTAGCAAGATATATGTTAAAGAACACTCGAAATATAGAGAAAAAAATTGTTTTTTTTTTTATATATTCGTGGCGCATATATTGCTTAAAACTGACTCGGAAAAAACCGGCATAGTTCGAAGGCAAGCGATCCTTCGAAAGGCACCGGATATATTTTCTCGTACATACGGTATACATGTTTATGCTAAACGAATCAGAAGGTATCGGAGTATCCCATTCCCGTCAAGAAGCACAGAGTCAAAACAAAGCATAATAATGAGAAAGAAAGCGAAGCGCGGGGTAATTTGGAGGGAACGTCGCAGAGCGCTCGCCGAATATTCGAGCAGCATCAACGCCGACGCTCGTAACAAAGACAGAAGATGTAAGCAAAGAAAGAAGACAGAAAGAACATATTCTGTAGGCAAACGCGCATACGCGAAGGAAAGTCTTTTCCTAGTAGGCATCAGCTGGGGCATTTGTTTTTCCGCGTGTCCGGCTCGTCGCGTTGCCATGGGATCGCAGTTGGCAGAGCAAACAAAGACGAAGAGAAAACACGAGGCGACCATGCAGGAGACGTGCTCCTGTCCGGCCCGCGTGTATTTGCCTTTTAAAGGACGCCGAATATCGTCGCCATGCCCTACTTTGGCCGGGAATCTTTCCTCGGCGACTCTGGCATGCAAGAGAGTGAATTATGTTCCCGCCGTCGCCTAGCAACCGGGAGGAGGCCTGAATTGGGTCAAGTCATTTCAAGTTGTGTTTTCGCTCCGATCGCTGCTGGCGGACGGAGAGGTGGCTCCGCGCCGCCGACGACGCGGCGGCGGCGGCGGCGCAGCTCGCTGGCTTCGCTGTGTATACGGCGCGACTGTTAACCGCGTTGCATACAGTGCACCGTATTCCTGCACCAAAAATGGCCGCAGGGCACAAAGCCGAACTGCACTTTTTCGACCTCCTCCCGTGTTCTCCGCGAGCGGGCCTCGCTTAAAAAGACACAAAGGAGAAATTTTATTTCGCAAACATTACTTAATGACCTTTCCATTATATCAAAAAACACCACTTCTGCCGCGAGAAAACCATTGGTTTTTTAAGTCAGATAAAGCGCAAAAAGAAAACACGCGGGGCGACGCCGCCCGTAGAGTTCCCGCACCAACCCGCGGTGATGTCGTATTTTTTAACAGCGTTTCTAGGGCCAGTATAATTCTTTATCAGCAAGCATGCATTACACTGTGTTCTAAGGAAGCGAGACACTTGACATGGCAAGCTTCAGGAAATTGAATTGACCTCATGAGGACAGAATGCGAAAATGAATACTTGAAATACGTGACGTCACACTGACGTAGGGGTGTCGATAGCTCCGGCGCGAAATTAAAAGAAAACAAAAATTTGACCATTTTCTTAACAACGAACCTACAATAGCGAAATGAACAGCAATATAGTGTCATCGAAACATAATTTGTTAGTCTCAACTGATTCTGCGTAACTTTAGCGCGCCTTTAATAAGGAGAAATTAACGTCGTTGTATATTGTTCAGTTCAAACACCGACTAAATTTCTTTTACTACACTATATCCATACATGGTTTGGTAAGCAGAGCACCGGGATATAGCCGCGCATAGCATATATGTAGCAGTTAGTTATGTAAGCTCGTGATGAAACACGTCGTAACAACTCAGTATACGGGTGTAATTATTATTTTTTTTCGTAGACAATACCGATTTTTTATAAAAATGCTATATGGCAGTGAGGGCCCTGTCGTCTTCACAAGCCATCTCTGCGCCGAGGCGGAAAAACTTCGCTGCACCTAAAGTTACATTCAACTGAGTATTTAACAAGAACTCGTTAAGTAACTTTTTAATTATTAACTAGAGTGCCGTAGTTTATATGGAAGAGTTGTAGGACGTGACAATTTATGGCATGCACATTTCTTCAAAATCGCAAAAAAAAAACGCACGTAATTTGAGATAATCATTGAAATTCAAGGCCCCGATCTAGGCGATACCGAAACTGAGGGCACCGGGCGCGCAGGAAATGTGCCAGATGTGTTACGGTACGTCAGACCGGAAGCTCACGTGATGTATACTTTGAAAAAAAGGCGCGTTGCAGCAGACTTTTGTCAGGAAAAACGGCAAGTCGTCCCAAATACCCAATTGTGCCGTTTATTATCTGCGTTTAGAGTGTAGTGCTTATCTGTTTCTTTCCGGCTGTATACCCAAGAAAACCGCAGTTTCCACCTTTTCTTTCGCTGTACAACCTAAAACTAGGCGGCAGCCACTGCGGCACCAGTTCTCCGAGACCAGCGACCGAGTTATTTGCTATTCTTTCGAGCTTAAGAAAGAAACGGATAAGCACTACACAATAAACGCAAAGAATAATTAGCGGTTCCAATTGGGTATTTGAGACGGCTTGCCGTTACTCCTAAGCAGATTCGGCTGCAACGCGCTTTTTTCAAAGTTCGTCACGTGAGCTTCCGGTCTGACGTAACACCGCTGCCGCATTTCCTGCGCGCCCGGTGCGCTCAGTTTCGGTATCGCCTTTGTCGGGGCCTTGAATTTCGGTGATTATTATCTCAAAGTACGTGTGTTTTTTGCGATATTAAAAAAAAATGGACATGCCATGAATTGCCACGTCCTACAAGTCTTTCACATAAACGACGACCCTGAAGTTAAAAATTAAAAAGTTTATTAACAAGTTTTTGTTAATTACTTTTAGGATGTGAGTTTACATGTGGCAAAGTTTTTCTCCGCCTCGTAGGCGAAGACGACAGGGGCCTGACTGTCATAGCATTTTTATAAAAATTTTGTATTCTCTAAACACACACACACACACCACACACACACACACACACACACACACACACACACACACACCACACACACACACACACACACACACACACACACACACACACACACACACACACACACTCTATACTCCGGTTCAAAATAACGACCCCACGAGAAGCAATATAAGCGAATACGTCAACTCCATTTTGCTCTCTAAAGGCACCTCGAAAGCGCGACCATCTCACATCGGCCAACACACAGAAAAGCAAATTAAAGTAACTAAACGACCACATTGATCCGCTGATATAACGTATCTGCTAAAATTACGTGTTGTAGCATGTAAAAAAATATTATACAACCTATTTATTATTACACTTATTATTATTATATTGTTACGGGGAAGAAACTATATACACAGGGTATATTTAACAGCAAAAGCGTACAGCGCTGTCGCAGTCCAAGCGCGTTCCGCCCAGGACTTCGTCGTCGTCATTCGCTGCCTTTCTCCGCCCGTGACATTACCCGCCGGCGGCAGAAGCACCGTCCCGGTGCGATCAGTTCTCGGGGCGAGAGTGGTACGGTTTAAGTCGCGAGACATGAACTATATCGCTCGTGGCTGAAGCTGTCGCTGACACAGGATTGAGTGGAGCGATCTCATAGGTCACGCTAGTGACCTTTCGTATGACGCGGTAAGGGCCAACATAACGGGACATCAGTTTTTCGCATAGACCAAACACGTCGCGATGGTAACCACAGCAAGACCAGCGACCCCGGAGAGTACTGCACGTCGCGGTGTCGGCGATCGTAACCACACTTTTGGTTAACCTGCGAGGCACATAAACGATCCCGGGCGACCTGGCGGGCGATGTCAGCACGGGCCAGTGCATCACGAGCATAGGCAGTCGATGAGGCGGCGTCAGAATGCAACATGGTGTCCATGGGTAAAGGCGGGTCGTAGCCAAACAACAGGTAAAAAGGTGAAAATCCAGCCGTGTCGTGACGTGAAGAGTTGTATGCGAATGTTACAAAAGGTAGGTTGATGTCCCAATCGCGGTGGTCCTCAGAGACGTACATTGCAAGCATGTCTGTCAGGGTACGGTTCAGGCGTTCGGTGAGGCCGTTCGTTTGTGGGTGGTACGCTGTAGTGAACTTGTGGTGGGTCGAGCAGGATCGCAGGAGGTCGTCGACTACTTTAGATAGGAAACAGCGGCCGCGGTCAGTGATCAACTGACGAGGAGCACCATGACGCAGAATGATGTCATGAAGAATGAAGTCGGCTACATCAGTAGCGCAGCTGGTGGGAAGTGCGCGTGTGACGGCATACCGCGTTGCGTAGTCGGTAGCGACGGCAATCCACCTGTTACCGGTGGCCGACACGGGAAAAGGTCCTAGAAGGTCGAGGCCGACTCGGAAAAATGGCTCATCTGGGACTGCAATGGGCTGAAGACCACCAGCGGGCAATAGCGCAGGTGTCTTGCGCCTCTGACAGAGGTCGCACGCCGCAACGTACTGTCGCACAGAACGGTAGAGGCCAGGCCAAAAGAATCGCCGTCGAATGCGGTCATACGTGCGTGACACCTCTAGATGGCCGGCGGTGGGTGCATCATGAAGCTGGGCCAAAACATCCGAGCGGAGATGCACAGGAACAACGAGCAAAAGCTCAGCACCGTCAGGGCGGGCGTTGTAACGGTGCAAGATGTCGTTGCGAAGGACGAACATCTGTAGGGAACGGTCAGGCTGTGGAGATTGCAGGCCATCTATAATAGGCCGCAGAGATGAGTCGCGGCGTTGTTCAGCAGCTATGTTGACGAAGTCGCTAATGGAGAGAACGAGTGGTGTTTGTTCATCTTCCGTTGTTTCAGGCGGATCGACTGGGTGCCGAGACAAGCAGTCGGCATCCCTGTGAAGTTGCCCAGACTTATAGGATACGGAAAAAGTGTACTCTTGTAAGCGCAGCGCCCAGCGACCAAGGCGTCCCGTAGGGTCCTTGAGTGAGGAGAGCCAGCAAAGCGCATGGTGGTCCGTAATAACTGAGAATGGTCGGCCATACAGGTACGGTCGGAATTTCGCAATGGCCCAGACGAGAGCTAAGCACTCGCGTTCTGTGATCGAATAATTTTGTTCCGAGCGCGACAACAGTCGGCTTGCGTACGCGACGACGCGGTGCATTCCTTGTTGCCGCTGCGCGAGCACTGCGCCTATGCCGTGGCCACTGGCGTCAGTACGAAGCTCCGTAGCGGCAGATGGGTCGAAGTGTGCTAGGACTGGTGGATTGGTGAGAATGTCAACGAGCGACGAGAAGGCGTTTGCTTGCTGTTGGCCCCAGGTGAATGCGACATCCGTTTTGAGGAGGCAGGTTAGAGGACGGGCTACTTCAGCGAACTTCTCGACAAAACGACGGAAATAGGAGCACAGTCCCAGAAAACTTCGGACGTCCTTGACTGAGCGGGGTGTGGGGAAGTCGCGAACTGCTCGGACTTTTGCAGGGTCTGGTTGAACGCCGGCAGCGTCTACGAGATGGCCGAGTACACAGATTTGGGCGTTGTCCAAAGCGACATTTCGAGGAGTTAAGTTGGAGGTGAGGCGCGTCGGAAAACATCAAGCACGGTGGACAGGCGAGTGAGATGGTTTTCAAAGTAGTGGAAAAAACGATAACATCGTCTAGATAGCAAAGACAGATGGACCACTTCATGCCTCGAAGGAGAGAGTCCATCATGCGCTCGAAAGTCGCGGGAGCATTACATAAGCCAAAAGGCATCACCTTAAACTGATAAAGTCCATCAGGGGTCACGAATGCAGTCTTCTCTCTGTCTTGGTCGTCCACAGCGATCTGCCAGTACCCTGAGCGCAGGTCTATTGAAGAGAAATACCTGGCACCGTGCAAGCAGTCGAGCGCGTCGTCTATACGCGGGAGGGGATACACATCTTTCTTGGTAATGTGATTGAGATGGCGGTAGTCAACGCAGAATCGCCAGCTATTGTCTTTCTTTTAACAAGCACAACGGGAGAGGACCAGGGGACTGGAAGAGGGTTCGATTATGCCCTTATGGAGCATTTTATCACCTCCCGTTGTATAATAGCACGCTCTGGAGCTGACACACGGTAGGGCCGTCTGTGAATGGGTCGGGCATCACCGGTATCGATGCGATGGGTTACCACGGATGTCTGTCCCAAATTACGGTCGCCGAAGTCAAAGATGTCCTCGTAGGAAACGAGGAGGCGGCGGAGAGCAGAGGACTTGTTCAGAAGTGAGCTCGTCGGATATCATTGGCGTGAAGTGGTCGCACAAGGATGGTGAGTCCAGGGTCAAATCGGGTGGCGATTCTAGGGTCCAAGGCGGAAACTGTATGGTCGGCCAGTGGTGTCAGATGTGCAAGTGACATCCCGCGAGGAAGAACTTGCGCCGAGAAGCCAAATTGAGGATGGGAAACGAAGTTCGATTGTCTGTAACTGTCACCACCGTGTTGGGGAGCGCGACATTGCGCGTCCATGGCGACGTCAGGAATCGGGCAGCAACATAATCGCCATCAGGTACTGGTGGGAATGGCGAGAGCTGGACTTGAACGGCGGCTTGCGGCGGAAGTCGAAGAAACTCGAGGGAGCGGAGACGGGATGGGCCGGCAGGGGTGGTATCTGTGAACGAAGGGAGTTCCAACCGGAGAAGACCTGCTGAGCAGTCAATAAGGGCAGCGTGCGTGGACAGAAAGTCGATGCCAAGGATGAGATCATGAGGGCAATTTTCGAGTACAGAAAACAGAACTGAAGTGTGATGATCAGAAATCGTGATGCGTGCAGTGCACATTCCAAGCACAGCAGGAGTACTCCCATCGGCTATACGGACGGTAGATGTAATCGCGGCGTTAGAACTTTTTGGAGGCGGCGGCGGAGGTCTGAGCTCATGACAGATATTTGTGCACCAGTATCAATGAGAGCCGTGACAGGTATACCATCAACGAGAATGTCAAGAAGGTTGCATCGCTTGTCAGGAGTAACGAGAGGATTTGCAGTCCAGAGTCGTGTATGCAGCGTCACCTCCGGGGCTGCACCGGCTAGTTTCCCGAGGGCGGTCAAAAGGAGACCGAGAACGGCGAGGTTGGGGCGATCGGGACTGACGGCGCTGGGGCGATGGCGAGCGGCTGGTCCGATGTTCCGAAAAAACGCTCCGCACTTGTCCTCAGCACGGAAGGACGGAGCATATGGCGCACGTTCGGAGCGGGAACCCCAATTGTTGAAGCTTGGGCGAGGTGATGAGGTCCAACGGCTGCGGCAATGCGGGCTATGTGTCCTATCCGATGGCATGTGAAACATATGGGCCGATCATCAGGTGTACGCCATTCGGCCGGGTTTCGTCGGGGCGAGAAGGTGGCGTTCGGAGTAGCGGCCGCAACGACTGGACAGAGCCGAGACAGGAGTAGCATTTTGGAAAGTCGGTGAAATGCCCATATTCGCAATCTCTTGGCGGACCACGGCCTGGATTAATGAAACAGGAGCGAAGTTGTTTCCTGAAGTGCTGTCGCCAGGGGTAACGGTGCCATAGCCTCGAGTTCCCGACGGACAATCCTGGTGACGTTTTCCGGAGCTGGTGGCTGACGTAGCGTGGGTAGATCTTCACAGGGAGGACGTAGCTGCCGTGTTGGGAAGGCGGTCAAACCGGTGAATGATGCGCCTACTTTTCGCCTGTTCAAAGCGACGACATTCTGCTATGACCGACTCCACCGTCGAGCAGTCCTTGCACAACAGGAAATTGAAAGCATCATCGGCAATTCCCTTCAGTATGTGCCCGACTTTGTCCTCTTCAGCCATGTTCTTCTCTACCTTGCGGCACAAAGCCAACACGTCCTGTATATAAGCGATGTATGGCTCTGTGGCCGTCTGGGCACGAGTTGCGAGCTCTTTCTTGCGGCCACTTGACGTCCAATAGGTTTCCCGAATAAATCGCGCAATTTCTGCTTGCAGACATCCCAACTTGTCAACTCTTCTTCATGCGTCTCGTACCAGACGTTTTGCAGTGCCACGCAAGTAGAAGAGGATGTTTGCCAGCATCAGCGTTGGGTCCCAGTGGTTGCTGCTGCTGAGCGCTCATATAGAGCCAGCCAGTCGTCGACGTCCCGCCGCTTGTGCGTTGAATGGGCCAGGACACGGGGCTGCACCACAACGATCGGCTGTGGGCCTGACGGATCTTCTTCACACTGGGTCGCTTGGTCCGTCATAGTGCAGCTGCAACGCGCCGTCCGCTGCGAAGATCCAGTTCCTGTGCTGTATAGCGAGGTCGTACCCCGCACCTCCACAAAGATGTACGGGGGAAGAAACTATATACACAGGGTATATTTTACAGCAAAAGGGTACCGACGCTGTCGCAGTCCAAGCGCGTTTCTGCCCAGGACTTCGTCGTCGTCATTCGCTGCCTTCTCCGCCCGTGACACTATAGATATTATATATATATATATAATATATATATATATATATTTCATGTGCACTTATTCGAGTTCGCACCTTGTCTCATCGGAGAGCTTTAGATTAAACTCGCGCAAGAGGCTTGCATTCGAAACTGGAACGCAAGTTGCTTGCATATTCCGCTGAAAAGCTCGGCTATAAATTAGCGAAGAGCGGTGTTTCAAAGAGTTTCCAAACAGCACGCGATCATTAGTAAGGCGCGTTTTCATTACCTTCATCCCAGCAAATGGGCAGGCTGCTGCATTCGAGGCAATTGATGGCTCACTATTCGCATTCCTTTTAAGCGAAATAGCCTCAGGGATTATACGAACGTTATAGTTGCGAGTTTACCGTGGACCCGCAAGAGTTAGTGTTCTGCGCCGCAAATGTTGATGAGGACGGCAACTTTCGCACTTAGAGCCGCTTAATTAACACGTAGCGTTCTGTCTTCTATACTGTAGGCGAGGCGAAGTTTTATATGTGAATTTAGCAAGTTCTGTACGAGCTGCCGAAAGTATATGTGCCGAACCCGCGACCTTTGATCGCCGACAAGCTAAGCGGAACGAACGTTCGGTTTTCTATTTATTTCCCTCCCTTATGAGGCTCTCCATCGCCTACTTTAATGAGACCTTTCCGCATGTATCGCAGAAACCGCCATCGCACGGGAATAACTTTTCCTGCATAGTTACAGCGAGTGGGCAGGAATTAAATGCCGTCTGCGTTCTATCCCGCGTGTTGTTTAAAAACAAGCGCACACATCGCACTGAAGCTCCGCACTGACGGAATGTTTCCAGCTTCTTCTTAGCGCCGCACTTTTATCTCATTCATAGCCGAAGTGCACTTTGCCGGCGAAGTGTAAAGCACGGAAGCTAAAATGTTATGAACACTGTACTATCGGGCGTCTCTCGAAGGCCAGTACACAGCTCGGAGTGTTATATGTACTGTTATTCTCTCAGCTACTCTTCGGGATTTGTTGTGTTTCGATATATGTATTGTGAGGCAACTTTTAGGACACTCAAGACACTCCTTTATTGTGTCGAGTATGAGCCCCCACAACCCAAACCCAAGGAGTGATGATGAGTATGTACATATGAGAAGATGAAGCGCATAAACAATGCTCACACTAATTCTCCCCGCGCGCGCGAGCGGCCGGCCCGGCCGCGATTTAGGCGGGAAAGGTACGCCGAACGAATGGCTTGAGACGCGAAACGTGAACTATCGCGTATGCATGGTAACGACGGTCCGAAGAAACCTCCACGGGGGTGAGTGGGGATGTTTGTTCACGAACAACGTATGGTCCAAGAAAGTACGAGTGAAACATCTCACACAATTCGAGAGTACGAACAGGCGTCCAAAGAGTACTTCATCTCCAGGATGGAAGGTGACGTCGCGATTAGCTATACAGTATGCATACAGTATAGAGTATGCAGCGATGTAGAGTATGCAGAACCTGCTGTTGTCATGGTTATTATTATATGCAAACATAAGGAAGCACTCAAAGGACGGCGAGAAATAAGGGAGGGAGCGAGCAAGCTGACAACTGCCGACAAGAAATGCGCGACGCCTGCTCCTTTCCTCAGGGAGAAAGGAATGTGAATAGAAGGTCAAGATGGGACAAAAGGAAGATGAAAGGATAAAAAAATTGACAGGAACCATGGACAAAAAGCAATGTAGGAACATAAAAAGAAGAGAGAAGGTTTTACAAAAGAGGAACTAAATCAGTTTCGTGAAGGATTGTCAGGAGGGCGTGGTGAGCCTGGCCATGACGAGAAGCATGCCCACTCCGAGTGTCATACATTCTTAGTCCATTCGGACCATATATCTTTACTAGCGATGTACTTTGCATATGAAAAGCGGGGCTAAGTAACGTCCAAATTTAGGTTAGTTCGTTTTTGCATAGTTCAAGGGAAACGGCGCTTGTCCTCTGTGGTTTTGGTCCACCGTTTTTAGAAGTTGCGCTTTGTCGTTTGACTGCGGGGAGGACACCTTAAGGTGTTGTATCTCGCAGGAATGACAAGACGCGCATCACAGACTGTCCACGACTCCTTTTTCGGTATAGGCGCTCTTGCATCAGTACAGAGCTACCCCTTAGGGTCAGCAACAGTGCTCTAGAAAGACGAGGCAAGCGACCGGTTGCTAAACAAGAATGCATTTAACATGTATGGGGATGTCATTATTTGTGGCACTGTGTTATGATATGTGTGATGATTGGCGCCGCCCTAGCCGGGAGTCAACTGGTACCTAGTGTACCACTTTCTCAAGAGCCAGTTCAAAACTCCGTGTAGCTGTCTGCCGCTGCGATCAAAGGCGCAGCGTCTCTGAACGCGACCTTTCACAAAGTAAGGAAGCGAGGGCGTTTTCCTAACCACTCTGCCATTGCTCGTAATTACCGGCACTGACGATAAACTGCACGGTGATACGGTACCACTTGCACCGGTAGTACCGTGTATCCGTGCAGTTATCACCGTTACCTATGTTGCTCTCACTTCGAGATGGGCCCTTGACGCTTAACACTCGCAAGAAATTGCAGTTCATTCCCAAAAGACGCTAAGCGCATTAGAACATACTTTGATGGGATTGCTTCATTTCACCTTTTCGCAGGTTTATTTATTTATTTATTTTGAATGCTATATGCATGCCGCCTAGAAGTGTAATTGTGTAAGCACACCGTGTTTCCCTCTCCTATGATCTTCGCAGACTCACTCTATCTTACCGCCCTGGTCCTACTAGAAGGAGTTCGGGAAAATGCGTCATACAGCGGTAATAAAAACTCCCAGTCACGTATGCGAACACCACTAAATTCTCATCTCTTCGAGTCTTCTTGTTATAACCGTACTCCTTTATCTCCTGGCGAGAGTAGCTATTGTGTCGAATCAAAGCGTGGGGGAAAAAAACTGCGCTGCGATGACTGTCAGGCGCTGCGTAGACACAAACTCGGAATTCCTATTGGCACAGTGTGTGGTTCGCGTCATCTAACTTAAAAAGAGCCGGCGCAGAACCATCTGTGATTGCGCGCTCCCGTAATAGTCTGCCGGCAGAAAAATAGCTCGAGAAATCGGCCGTCTCTAACGCCGCGGGGTGTCCGCATTGTTGGCTTCGTTCCTTTGCGTCGCTCGCTTTTTTCTTGTTATTCTTATCCTTTCGGCTCTACGCGCTCGATAACTGCTAGCGCCGCCGTCGGGGTCAATAGCGGGTCCTTCTTTTATTTCGCCTCTTTCCGCACGCGTTCGGCTTCGCCGCACAAAGGGTAACGCTGCGGCGAAGCAAGCTCTGCAGGCATCTGCGGAAAGAAAAGCAGCAGAGGCGGGAAAAGAACGGGGAATTACGCGACGTCCGGAAAAGAACAGCGCCGAGGCCGTTGACCTCTTAGACACGTCGTTGTGTGATCTTTCGAGCGTGACTGGTAGTTTTGGGAGGACCTTTGTCAAATTTTAGAGCGAGCGGAAGACAGTGCGCATATGTCCAAGCCGGCGGATATCGCTAGTTGCTTATATACTTTCTTCTTCTTCTTTCTAACAAGGAAGTCCAGTGAGTTTCTCTCTACGTTTCGAACGACTGTTGGAGAGTGTCCTTTAAACGCTTGCCGACTGCTGACACGTGTAAGCTAGGAGTCTTTTTTTTTTCTTTTTTCGTTAGAAGGATAGAAAAACGGGCAGGTTGGAAACTGTCCACTGATAGGCAGCACATCGAGTTACAAGAACAGAGTATGCTGACTGGACTAGTTCCGCACGTAAGGCTAGTGCGGAACTAGCCTTACGTGCTGCATAATAACGGAAAGGTTTTGACAGCTAAGCTCTATATGACTAGGCAAAATCAAAATTATTCGTTAAACTGCGATATCCCAAACACTGTGATGAACCCAAGCCAAATGTCTGTGTAAACTCATTGAGAAACGCAAACAGTCTGAGTCGTCTGGATTAACTCAGTGATAAACACCGAGGTCCCACGTTTCGGCTTCGCTGGTTAAAACCATATGTACGGGACGCTTGGGTGGTGATTTCTTCCTCATGTAGGAGGAAATAGCTGGCTGGTCATGTTGGTAGTGAGAGCGCCAGGAAAATAGTGTGGAAAGATGTTTCCTTTGCGTGTCCGTCCTCCTGTCTATCTTTTGTGCAGCGCTTATGCTCCATGTACATAGAGCTTATTTTCGGTGTCCCTAATGTACACAAAGCGTACCGTGCCATGACAGATAGACATACCGCTCGTATTCTTCATGACAGCAACTTAAGAAGACAATACCGCTTCTCGAAACGTTGGCTGCAGCGTCACACCGTGTTCAACGATTTTTAATCCCTTAAATTTTCCATCTTCTCTTGAACTTATGCACTCTATGAAGGGTACGACAATATCTTGTCGACATCAGTTAAGAAATATGGTGCTTAATCGTTACGGAATGTTCTAAAGTGGCGACCGTGCGTACTTAACTGACTTACCTGCACCCTAATTTCTTCAATGCGCAGCTCATCCAAGATGCGGAGACCATGTCTCGGCGCATGGAGCACCGCGGAGCCTGTGCCTGCGACAACAACACGGGAGACGGAGCCGGCGTCATGATGGCCGTCCCGACAAGTTCTACCGCAAGAGGCTCAGGTGCGTGCGCGTCGCCTTTGTCTGTTTTTTTTTTATACTATCAAAGCTTCAACTTGGGCTAGTTGGTTACGGCATTCTAATGTAGCTGCGCTGAGCGAAAGTCGCGAAGGACAAAGGACAAGCCTTGTCCCGTTCTTTTTGTCGTTTGTCCTTCGTGCATCTCGCAACCACGTTAGAATGCTTATACTGGATGGATTTGTTTACTAGTCTTCTTTCAGTAGTTTTGATTCCGACGAATGCGTTTGCTGACAGTGGTACGCGTTGCAGACGTTGCGTCGCATCGATGTCATAAAGAAAACGTAACCAATTTCTTAACAACGTAACCATTTATTACGTGAACTTGTGCGCCGAAAGGTGGGCAACACTTGAATCGTAAGTGATTTGGACTGGTTGGTTTTCCGTTGTTGTTAAGGTACACCAGCGTCACAAAATATGCTTGTGAGCATGGTTTATAATCTTTATCGCGGACGAATAAACTTAGATTTATCCGTTCGCGTTATATATAGCGTTTTTGCCGTAGTACGTTTCAAAGAGGTCGCCATTGGACATTTACAATCGCCGAATGAAGAGCCGGTGACGAAAGTTTTATGGAACACGTGTTCCACAGCAGATGTGAAAAGCGTGCTCTACGCATTACGCGCTTTTGAAATTAAATGGTAACTACGCAAGTCGCCAGAATTATTACGTTCTAAAAGCTTTATTCTGAACCTTGACAAGGAACTTTTCACTCGTAAAGTCGGCAACCGTGTACGTAAGCTTCGGATACAATATCTGCGCCGTATCTTGCACCGAGCGATAACTTGGCAACAGCTATAATCTGGTGAGAAGCGGTGATTGGCAGTAACGCAAAACAATGCACGCGCGTGGACACTCCGCACGGAGATCTCATTAGCCCCAGCATCGTTAAGAGAAGACATTTGGCAAGCCTGAGCTTTCAATGCGGTCCAGGCTAACACTTGCATTGTCCTGTGGCATGCACTCATTAATTTAGAGGCTCATCCAGCGGCGTGCCAGTTAATGCAATTAATTAGGACTTTCGGAAAGCCGGAGTTGCCGGTGTGCTCTCGGCAAACACTCATTATCTAGGAGGCATACGGCTGCGCTCCACTTAATTGGAAGTCGTGGAGCTGCAGCTCAGAGCGCCCGCAGATGTGACGATTAAGTGGAACGAGGCGCGGGCGGCTAATTCAAGCGGGTCGCTTGAGTTCCTTTATTTGTACGGTGCGTGCGCCGCATTGTATACAAGACTCCACTGTAGATGTGGTGTTGTGTGTGTGCGTGGTGTGTGTGTGTGTGTGTGTGTGTCCAAGTGCGCATCGCGATGAGACGGTGAAAGGGTGTGTGCGCACTAACCCGCTATCTTGAGTGATTCTCATAACTCGAGGCGATGCCCTAATCTATGACAATCCTATACTTATACCAGCTCAAGAAGGTTGTAGTTTTAAGCAGTTGCACGTACGCTTCACGCGTGGTTCAAACGACGGATATATGTGCTCGTCGACTAGACATAATTGCCGGAACAAGAGGCTTAATTTTAGTCCCATATGGTATGTTCGCCTTCGCGTGAACTTTGACATATTTGAAAATTATGCATCACCGGAGTCCAGAGGAGGTCGTTGTATGAAAAGGGCAATTAAATAAGGAGGGTGACGAGTAATCTCTTTATTTCCTTTTTCCTTTGATCGCCTAGCTTACTTCCAGCAACGTTGTTGTGAAACCCCAACCTGGCGCAGAATCCCCTCCTGCGCACTCTACGCTAATGCGAAATCACCCTCATTGCGTTTTGGTTTCGAACTCGGGAATTATAATTTTGTACACAGGGTATCGTGCTACAAAGTGGCAGTGTGCTTCGACGTGAAGTAAATTTTCGTCTACGCATGCTTAAATTTAGTGGAAGATCGCTATTATAAGTTGTGTAGCTCTCAGCATGAAGATATGAACAGAACCGTCAAATTGCGTCAAAATGAACTTCCTTTGATCCTTTAATTGCTCTTGGAGTTGTTTATACCTGGAGTCTTTCGAGACTATGCAAAGCTTGTTGGCAAATTCTCAGAGTTTAATTAACAAAAGTGAAATCAACGTAGATTTTTTTTTCGGACTGCCTAGGGGGCGACGAAATCGTTCAAAAAGTCAGGCAGTCCGAAAAAACGAATTCATGTTGTTGTTTTTTTTTTACTTCGCTCAAGTGGTCAAATCGCTACAGCCACGTCCGAAGTAGCTCTCAAGGCCTGCTGGTACACTTATTGGACACAGTTAGGTGCTCCCGCGGGTTCTCGTGAATACGTTCGGTACCTGCAGGGAACTGTTATGATCGGACTTCACGGCTTGGCGCCGCTGGATCGTCAGAATGGTATGGCGACATCAGCCCTGCTTTCTTCGACCTCAACGTTCCCCGAAACGCACCGGATGAGGCGACGACCCTGCCGTAGTGTCCTGAGCCTTCAAGGCCGTCAGTTCGCTCTTCAATCGCCTTGGACACACGCTTTGATGATTTGACGCCTTTATGAACCTTGCAGCATTCCAGGCTGCCCTCGGAGGAGGCAGTCGTTTGTGCACTGCGCTGCGAGATGCGCCGACACATGCGAGATGCGACTTCGGGGAGATGCGACTTTGGGACCCTGCGGCGGCTGGCCGTCAACTGCACGGCCCCTACGCATCGAGGCCAAGGAGAGGTTTGCAGCTGTCAAACTCACCTGGCAAATCACGGCCGTCGTCAGGAATGTACGCTGCAGTGACACCGTTCAGTGTGTGTATGGTTCATTGTGGCTTTGTGACCTGACTGGGAGCGTGGCTCAGCTGCACTGACGGCGCTATCAAGTCAAGGAACGACTGCACCTGACGGCACACCTGACAACGCAGCCTGTTTTCGGGAATGTGCCACGCCGGGAACTGTTCCTTGTGTGTAGAGTGCTTTATTATGTTTTTGTTTGTCTCCCGGGACCGTCCGTCGTCCCAGGTGCGCCGCTTCTCTCTTTCCGGAGTGCGAAGGAGGCGGTGCTTACTTAGTGGGCGGAGATGAAGACAACATCTTTGATTGGACTGTCTTGGACTTGATTGTTTCCTCCAGCAGGGAATCCTGGGAAGGCCCAGGCGTTATAACGCGAGCGTCGAGACGCTCCATGCATGCTATGCTACGACAAGGCTTCGACAGGCCACGTCGAGGCTACGTCGACGCGACGCAGCGTCGCTAGACGACGCTACGGCACGCTACCAAAACGACATGTAAAATAAACGTTACTGTTTCAACTCCGGCTCCTGAACTCGACTTCTCCCCGAGGCCTGGCTGCTCCCGGTCCTATGGGCAGACCCCCGATCACATCAGAACCCAGCCGATCCTGCCTAGTTGCATGCAGCACGTCGCCTACTAAGCTCACGCCTTCACTGGCGGGGGGCTTGCTGCATGCACCGTACGCACGCGTTTGTCCTGAGCGTTCGTCACGTGCCCACTCAGTTCCTGACCACACACGGGCTCGGCGATGGCAAGCTGCCTTCGTTAGTGAAAGCAACGCGTATGTGTAGTGCACATAGTGGTCTTGCACAAAGAGGCAGCAGTGAACGGCGACGCAGCAGGTTTGTATTGTCGCCTATCAAAAGTGTGCAGTGCGCTTACAACTGCACTAGGTCACATGCCTTACCGACCAGTTAGCTTAAGATGCTTATCAGCGATTAAAGCGCGAGACAGACGGTACGATTTTCCATGCGATGTGCCGGCCGACGTAGCGGTGGGGAGAGGAATGGTGGCTGTCCGATGCTATGAAAGGTCACCATTCCGGTTTCCCCACCGCCGTGTCGGACGTCGCATCGCATGGAAAATCGTACCGCCTGTCTCGGCCTTAAACCGTACTGGCGCGGTCGCCGCTGGCCGCCATCGCGCCTCCGTGCATTTCCGGTGCTTATTCGTAAAGGCATCGCCGCACCGCGCAGTGACAGTAGTCCCTTCAGAGTCTCGCTATGCTTCACCCTGTAACACCTTGACATTGCGGCAAAGCTAACTTTCGGATTCCGCCACAGCCGCACACGGATGGACTCGCGAATGCTCTGGCTCGAGCCTGCGAGATGATCGACGCTG
Source organism: Rhipicephalus sanguineus (assembly GCF_013339695.2). Lineage (NCBI taxonomy): Eukaryota > Metazoa > Arthropoda > Arachnida > Ixodida > Ixodidae > Rhipicephalus > Rhipicephalus sanguineus. The sequence continues at coordinate 21,037 of NW_023614802.1, forward strand.
CAGGGATAGTGGCATCAATTAATGCCCTTTTGAAGCTGCAATTCGAGCAGACATTCGAAAAATCGGACGTTTGCAGAATGTGTGTGTGTACGAGTTCGTCAGCGCTGCAGGTCTAAAAATGTCTGATAAAAATGTTCATGGCATTTTTTGCGTTACCACTCCTTGTTTAGACATGACCGATAAGCTTTCTGTTGCACTAAAGAAAAACAGGTACCACAAAAATTGGTTGTAAGTCTCTTTAAAGCATGTGCAACCAAGCCTTCTTTATTATATTCTATATTTCATTATATTCATGCTCTTTATGTCAATGTTTATCTGATGTATCCAAGTCATGGCGTAAATTTGTATACATGTGGCATAAAAGTTAATTATTACTGCAGTCTTGCTTATGTATATGAGCTCGAGGCGCAATCATCATTATTACTCTACCTGGTCACTGCAGGGAGGAGCTGAACATAGTGCTGCCCCCTGCTGTCACTATGCCACGGGTGTCTGCTTCCTGGAACAGATGACAGCTCCTGAAGCCGAGAGGAGGTTCGAGGAAGAGGCCCTGGCCAACAACCTGAAGGTGCATCTCATTGTCTCGATCATGGTTCTTATGTCTTGACATTGTCGAGATATGGTGCAGATTGTACTTTACATGAGGTGGCACAGGTGCGTTCTGCAGAGTGGCCGTGAAATGAGCTCAGAATCGTAAGGTTCATATTGACAGGTGCATACAGTGGGTCTGCCTGTTGTGTGGCTACACTTTCACCTTCATTTATAATTTAATATCTGAGGTTTTTGTCCCAAAACCATGATATGATTACGAAGGATGCCGTTGTAGAGGGCTCCGTAAATTTCAACTGTTTGATGTTTAACGTGCACTGATATCGCACAGTACACGAGCCTCTACCATTTCACTTCCACCGAAATAGGGCCGCCGCGGCCGGGATCAAACCACTACCTTCGTTCAGCAGCCCCGATTTACGTGTGGCTAGGATTCGCTGTTGGTGGAAGAACTCAAACACGTGCTGCTAGATCGAAACCGCTTTTCCGAAGCATACTGCAGTCTATTTCGCATTTTATTTCCGTGACAATATGCATACCTGCCAACTCTCCCGAATAGTCCGAA
>NW_023614803.1:0-19161 GCF_013339695.2 Rhipicephalus sanguineus
ACCCGGCTCAGGCCGCTAGATACTGAGGACGACGAAGTAGGAAGCTCGAGCAGCAACCACGATTTCTCTGAGGAAGACAACGCTTCGGGTCTTCGGTTCTTCGGACGTTTCAAGGCCGGCTAGATAACTGAGGAGCGACGAAGTGGGAGCTCGAGCAGCAACCACGATTTTTTCTGAGGAATAGGACGCTCGGGTCTTCGGTTCTTCGAACTTCAACGCCTGATGCTCACCATCCCTTCACGAAGCGGTTCTGCCAGTCCGATCCCGCAACCCGTTCCCGCAGTGGATACTCCTGTCCACCGCTACAGTCGCCGACTGCGAGGTCTTAGTCCCGAGCCATCCCTCTGGAACTTCTCCAGCCACGCCCTACATAGGAGAAATGGCCACCGCCGGTGCTTCACCGGTGACTGTTGAGCAGCCGAGTGCGAGATGCTATAAAACTATACTTGTAGTATGATCAAATATGATGAAAAGATGTGATGTTATGAAAATATGAATGATGTCATTTAACATTTCTCACGTGTTCTTTAGTGGGGCGAATTACTCGTATTCACGGTTTACCGATGATGCCCTCCGGAGCTTCGCCCCACTCATCATCATTCACCCCGTGGATATGATTAAGTTTTTTCATCCTGAGAGCTGGATGTTGCATTCCGCGATGGTGTGATGACAACTGTTGTATAGGGGCACGCTTCTTCCGTAACTGCAACAGACTCGGCAGCGAGTGCGGACGCCGTTGGCAGATGCCCCACCGGTGCCTGGCGGAGATTGGACGTCCTCTTGAGGTATCAATGTGGAAGCTGACGCCGTTCTTACTGGTTTGCCTTCCTCTCTTATCTGAACCTGGACGCGCAGAAAGCGTAGCATTTCTGCAGCCTGTCGAGCTCTCTCTTCAGGTGTCGCGATACCGGATGTATGCTGCGGCGCTTCCTTCGCCTTCTGGCGATAGAGTATACGAGGTCATCAGGCAGGCACTTCATAATGACGCGGTTGAGGACAACGTTGTACTGGTGAGGTGAGACGCCCAAACCGGTCAATGCGGAGACCCGAAACTGGACCTTGTCGTAGAGCAGTTGAAGTTTTTCAACCTGTACCGAAGACTTGACTAGTGTCAGCGAGGAGGTGGTAAACGTGCTCGTTGATGAGCAAGTCGCGTCGACCAACCGCTCTCCGTCAAAGTCTTGATGGCGATGCTATAATTATCTTCGGTCAGCGAATACCTTCGATTGCTCTCTTGCTGCACCAGTCAAATATGAGAGCAGGTACTTGAACTACTCGATCTGCAGAAGTTCGTCGTTGAGATGTATCGTGGCGCTGAACTGGTCCCAGAAGGACTGCCAATCGCGAAGCGCGCCGGAAAACGTAGGCACTACACCGCATCAGACATGCATCATTTACCCGTCCTGATTGTGCAGGTGCTCTCTTCTGTGGCGCGGTGTGCTCGACGGCTGCCCAGCGTGAGCATGGTCACGACCTTCTGCTGCCGCCTTTGCGTGTTTTCATCGCCAGCTACGCTGATACTGGATGACAACGTTGCTTCTACCTGGCAACAAAGTTTTTCGTCAACGATCCACGTCACAGCTGGCCCAGGATATAAAAGCTACCGTACAACCAGGGGCGTAGCCAAGGGTGGGTTGGGGGGGTTCAACCCCCCCCCGAAATTTTTCAGTTTGCTTGCGTATATATACACGCACACATACAACGCACGCACGAACATAAATAAAGTATGGTTGAACCCCCCCCCCAAAATTTCTGGCTACGCCTCTGCGTACAACCGGCGGATTTGGGCACTACACCGCGTCAGACATGCATCATTTACCCGTCCTGATTGTGCAGGGTGCTCTCTTCTTGTGGCGCGGTGTGCTGGACGGCGCCCAGCGTGAGCATGGTCACGACCTTCTGCTGCCGCCTTTGCGTGTTTCATCGCCAGCTACGCTGATACTGGATGACAACGTTGCTTCTTCTCCTGCAACAAAGTTTTTCGTCAACGATCCACGTCACAGCTGGCCCAGGATATAAAGCTACCGTACAACCGGCGGATTTCGGCACTACACCGCATCAGACATGCATCATTTACCCGTCCTGATTGTGCGGGTGCTCTCTTCTGTGGCGCGGTGTGCTGGACGGCTGCCAGCGTGAGCATGGTCACGACCTTCTGCTGCCGCCTTTGCGTGTTTCATCGCCAGCTACGCTGATACTGGATGACAACGTTGCTTCTACCTGGCAACAAAGTTTTTCGTCAACGATCCACGTCACAGTTGGCCCAGGATATAAAAGCTACCGTACAACCGGCGGATTTGGGCACTACACCGCATCAGACATGCATCATTTACCCGTCCCGATTGTGCAGGTTAGTTACCTACACGGGGCTGCTGGTCCTAGGAGTAGTGATTACTATTTGTTTGCGGTGTCGTGCCCCCAAAGTACTCTGCTATGATGAAGCGCTTCATTTGTTCAGTGTCGCGATGTTGTTCCGCTGCTTTGTCCTTGCTGCTCTTAATGGCCGGTGATGTAGAGACAAATCCTGGTCCACCCCCTGTGCAAACACCACAGGAGGGTGTGCTTTCATTAGTATTGGATACGATGCGTAGGCTCGAGACCGGTCAGGCGAAAATACTTAATGAGCTGAAGGGCATAAAGGAAAAGCAACGTGCTACAGATATGGCAATTACGCAGTTGTCTGGCCGTGTTACGACACTGGAACACTATAGGGTCACTTAGCATACCTAAGCTCAGTGGTCTTGATCCTTCCTTGTGTGACCTAGCTGCGAAACTAAATAAGTTACAGAAAGATGTGATGACGCTGAGAACAGGTCTCGACGGTCGAACTTGCTTTTCTTTGGGCTTGACGATGATGAGAAAGAAAATGGGATGATTCCGAGCAGAAATTATTACCTTCTGCTCCCAACAGCTGGATGTTACTATCACTGAGAGCCAGTTTGAGCGTGTTCATCGACTAGGAAAATTTGCTGTGAATAAGCGCAGACCTATCATCGCGAAACTTGCGTTCTTCAAGGACAAGCAGCGAATTCTTGCATCTGCGCATAAGCTCAAAGGCTCGACTTATTCTATTAGAGAAGACTTTTCCGCTGCGACCAGGTTAGCAAGGCGAAAGTTACTTGAATTTGCCAAGATGCAGGATAAGAGAGGCAAGCTGGTCTTGATAAACTTCAGATTGATCAACAAATGTATGTGTATGAGTGCGACAGACTGTTATAGCACCTGCTAGATAGCTAGGCAGGGAAAAAGAACTCGGGCAATACCAAGACCTAGTCGCAGCAGTTCTCAAACATTATCGTTATTTATTACTAATATTAGAAGCCTTCTTCCTAAACGTGATGATCTGTGTTCCTTCTTGGAAGATGCTGATAGCGATATTGTTGCACTTACGGAAACCTGGCTGCATCCGAATGTAATGGACAGTAAAATTTTTGCCAATCCAATAAGTATAGCCTATTTAGACATGACCGCACAGCTAAAAAAGGCGGCGGTGTTTCTTATAGCTATCAAAAAAAGATTAGCGCCGTTCCTGGTGAATACTGACTCCTGCCTTGAAATAGTGTGGCCGCCTGTACTACATCGACGGCAAAGGTACTGGTTGGCGTCTGCTACCGTCCGCCGGATTCCAAAAGTTCCTTTATTGACGAACTTCGAAGTTCCATTACTTGGGCTATCCGTAAATACCCAGCCGACATTATTTACCTTGTTGGTGACTTTAACTTTCCGCAAATAGATTGGTCTCAATTGTCATCTTCTTGCCAAAATGCAACAGAGCTGATAAACCTCACCTTAGACTTCAATTTTTTCCAAGCAATTAATCAGCCAACTAGCGGTGCTAATATTCTGGATCTCGTTTTCTGCGATGCTCCTGAGTCAATTGGTCATGTTTTTATACCTTGACGGCTTTAGTGATCACAGGCTTATTCAGTTACAACTTACCATTCCTCTTGCATTTCAAGGTAGTAGTATCACTCAATCCGCGATTACAATCGAGCAAATTATAAGGATATGAATATTGCACTTAACAAATTTTTCGTTCAGACATTTTTACCTTCGTTTTTTGATAGGACTGTTGAGCAGAACTGGGTGCTTTTTAAGAACGTGCTGACAAATTTAGTGCACCGATACGTTCCCGTGGTGTCAATTTCCAATAATAAAGCTAATCCCTAGTTCAACAAACATCTTAATCGTCATCGTAATCAAAAGAAGCGTCTGTACAGAAAAAGCTAAGCTTGCACCTACATCATCGGCTTGGAAAAATGTCGCGAATGTCTAAAAGCTACTGTTGCGCCGTTCGAACTTTAAAAAAGAAATACTTTTCCACGATCTTCCTTCTCTCTTGAAATCTAATCCTAAGAAGTTTTGCGTGTTGTTTCTCCTAATAGCATTAGTAATCGCATTTCCTTGTGTGACGATAACAACAGCCACTTGCTGATAGCGAATGCCCGCATGCCTTTAACAGATTTTTGCTTCTGTATTTACGAGGAAGATCATTCCAACATACCCATCGTTCCTGATCATGATTATCAGTACATGAGTGCGACTGATGTGTCCGCTGAAGGTGTCGCTAATCTCATAGGAAACCTCAAGACCTCAACCAGTGCTGGAGTTGACAACATTAACTCAACCCGTCAACCAAACATTCGCGATTAAATCATTATTCGGAAAATTGCAGAGTATATTTTCCCCGCACAAAGCACTACTGCCAAAATTCTACTCCAGCACTTGTCAGATGGGTGCCGCAGTGCCACCGCCCGCAGTGCCACTGCTAGGGGGGGGGGTCTACTTAAAAAAAAATCGGCAGATCCCACGTACTGTGGGAATCGATGTTATGCGAAGCATGCGCAGGATAGTGACTGTGGCGTAGTTTTGCACATTGAGTGAACCGTTACGGAATGACGCCAGAGAAATGTGGAATTGGTATACGCACACTTATATGATGAAGAGTATCATATGTATTATATAAGCAGTTGTTTACAGTTGCGTAACGATGCTGCACTGCTAGTCAGCGATAGTTACATTGTGACACACCACAGACTTCACGAGAGCTCTGCGCGTGCGCGGAAGCAGGGGCGGCAGTGTTGTGGCCCCGGATGCCCCCACTTGCGATAATAATGTGGCGCCGCTCGACGTTGCTTTGGAAGCCTATGCTTCTTGTTATGACGGAGAACGCAAGCACGTTTCACGAACTCGTGTGCATGTGTGGATTGGGTTCTTGACAGTTCTTCAACAAGGTCATCAATCACCGTGATCATTGAGCACTCAGCTTGACCGGACTTGTTACAACGGATCGGTTCGAGATCGCGGCCATGAGGAGTCAAAGTGCAGTGAAGTGCGAGGTATAGTGCAGCTGGTGAAATCCTGGATGCCTCTTACGATGACATGATCTATGATGCCTCCTGTCGTGGACGTGGCAGATAGATCTTTAGATGCGAAGTATCTTAAGGCGAGCTCAATCCGGTGGTGTGGCGGCAGTGACCACACTTACTGCGCATGCGCATACCCTCTCCACAACCTCCTCTCCACTCACCCCTCCACTTTCCCTCTCCCGTTCCCCTCGCCACTTTCACTCTCCCCCTCCCCTCTCCACTTTCCATCTCCCCGTCTCCTCTCCTCCCCTTCCCCTCCCCCTCTCCACTTTCCTTCTCCCCTCCCCCCTCTCCTCCCCCCCTCCCCCTTTCCACTCTTCCTCTGAACGCGGGCTAAGACAACACCCTCTAGAAAAATATGAAGGCCTTAGCTCTTTCCGCGTGACGTCACACGATGGGCGGAATGGAAAAAAAATAAGGAGCGCTGTTTCAAGAGAGGTGGGGTTTTTTCTTTTTTTCTCTGCAAGAACAATCATGCATGCATGTAAAGAAATTAAGAGGGCAAGAACATTGTAGCGGGAAAACATTTATTTACGAAGCTCAGTTTCTTTTTGTACTTGCTCTATATTAGAAGCAATACGTGCAGTTAATTGGCCTGGACAGTTGTGCTTTCCTTTTTTATTTATCGGCAGCGTCGAGAAGTTTGTCGTTCAGCATTCTACAAAAGTTCTTTAGCAAAATGTTGTTGATGCACCGCAGACTTGTTTAAGCACTAGTTCAGTCGTGTGGCCATTCTCACAAGTATCGAAGTCAGACTGCTCTTCCCTGGCCAGCAACTGTAGCGTGTTTCGTGACGACCTGGCGTTGTTTCAGGCATCATAAGCAGTGCTGGCTCTGTAGCGAGCTGCTCTACAACAACGTAGCTGTGAGCAACTGCGTTTAGTGCAAACATTGATGGATAAACTAAGCCTCCTCGGTCCAGGTTGCTTCACGAGAACATAATGTTCGTTTGTGGCAGAGACTGTGATCTCCTTGTCCACGGCAACGAGTCCCTGCATTGCGCGCATTCAACTTTTTAAGGGAGGCGTATACTGCATAACCTGCAACGTAGACGAGGACTGGGAGGACGTCCTGCATCTTCGTAAGAGCCTGCTGGTCACAAACAACGTTGCTGCTGCGAAGCAAAGCCTCGACTTGCTTTCGAACATATTCCCAAGTGCTGGTCAGTGGAAAACTGTAGGCAGGTACTTAGCAGGCGCAGCTTGTTTTCGACTTCATATATCTGCTGATGGAGATGTTGAATTGGAGCACCTGCCCAGCTGCTTATACTTTCCAAAGCAATCTTCAAGGCAGTCGGGTCTGTATCATTCCCAAAAAGAAACATACGACATCCAGCTCTTCGTAGCTGTACCTAGCGAGCTCATAAGGCGCATAGGTCTGTGTGTTCGAGAGCAGCCGTGATGTCCTCCTTTGGCAGAGAGTACCCCTTGTCAAGGACCTTTGTTTTCCCACTCATCCAGCCACTTCAGAAACATGTGCAAGAAGGCAATTTTTGGATCGTTATCAATGGAAAGCACTGGTTGTTGGAACTGATCTCTCAGCCTTTCTCCCTTCCATGGAGTTTTGACGTTTACAATTTCCACCAGTTGAGTACGATATCGATGAATGTAGCAGTGTCCCAAAAGAGAACAGGTTGTGCTTTGCTCCAAGAGCGCGTAACGCCTCTGGAGGTATCATTGAAGATTTGTAAGCAAGCTTTACGTCCTGCCTTTCAAGATTCGAAAGGTAGAAGGCTTTTCTCGACAGTCCATAGCCATATTTTACAGCTGGTCACACTCTTTGCTGTGAAGGTCCCTGACTGTCGCAAATGACGCCGTTTGCATTCGCTCTGATTGTGGCGTGTCTTCTGGATCTTCCGGGAAGTAGAACAAAATTTGGTCATTCTTCTGATTTATCCAGTTATTTTGTATGCATTTAGAATGTGCACTGGGTCTATAACGAAGAACAGCGGCCTTGAACGGTCTGATGGATTTTGGTACACAATTCTGTTACGAGGAGGTGATTCAAAGAGGGACATCGCTTTTCTCTTCACTGAGTTGTTGTCGCTTGACGACGCAACATAACTCGGTACACCAATCTTTTCCAGCCCGCAAACCACTTCTTTAAGCGTCTTTTGCAGGAACTCTGCCTCTACTCGGTTGCACCGGCAGGATTGTGCGCAACTTCTTTGAATTACACGTCAGGCTGCGCACCATGAAAACGAGCGCACAGTTAGCAGCTTCATTTCTATTAAGCGCGGCGCCGTAATATTACACCCTTCGTAGACAAAGTAGGGTTTCATATGTATTTCATCTACCATAACTGTGACAAAGCGCTGGTCATCTTTTCAGGTCAGAAATTCCTTCGCCATTAGCTGAGGAATGTTTCGCTCTCATGCTCTTGTTGAGGACTCATACATTAGACGAGCACACTGGATTCTGATTGTCATAGGATGCGGCAAGGTGATGCTTCCATGGCTGCGCATGAACGCGTACGCTGGGGCGATATAGTGAAAAGAATGCAGCAGAACATTATGAAATCAGCAGAGTAGCGCCTGCGCTGTTGTTTTTCGATAGGTGCAAGGTGACGTGCTCCTTCACAAATCGAACACAGTTGGGCGTCGTCTCTGCTTGGGACGTGCAAAAGCTGATCTAGCAGTAAACAAACCGCCTCGCAAGTTGTCCACGACTGAGTTGCACATCAGGTCACCGTCCCACTTCTCGATGCCTTTCCAGGAGTTCCACCAGACCCCTTTTACTGTTAGCGATTTCGGGAAACGCAGAGGTTTGCGCCTAGCTTTTTTTAAGGCTGTTTTCATGAACACTCAAGTCTCCTTTCACGCAAACAGAGTATTGCCAACCATGGCGCTTCGTCGTCGACGATGTTAATGAGAAGAAGCCTTTCCATTTTCTTCGATTACATCCCAGAAACTTCATCCCTTGGCTCCTCAAGTGGTGTGGCAAGTTCGCTCAAACTGCTGACTTTATCCTCCTCGCGTGCTCTGATAACCGCCTCGTTCGATTCAGCGATGGCTTTCTGGAGGGCTGCATTCTCTATGCGCGCGCGCTTGGAGTCAGGATCTTCCCTTCTCGTGGTCTTTCTGGACACGTAGCTCGGACAATTCGGGAACTTCGACGTTACAGCGTCTGTGGCGAAGGCGCACATGAGCTAGCGGCACTGTGATTACGCGGCCAGTTGCTTGATCTGTATGCGTCGCGACTCGAATAATGTCCTCGTCCATGAAATGAAGTTCGCATACCTAGAAAAAAAAAAATTACCTTCAATCAGCAAACCGATGGTTACCTGTCATACAAACGTTGCGGCTCGTGAGGCCACTTTACACACGTACGTATACATAATTTGAATTAACTAACACCTAACACGAAAAAACAGAACTTACCCTGGAATTTTCGGTGACCGTGAGGTTTTCCCGTGGCACAGCACGAAATCCAAGCATTCCTCAGAGATGGTCTCTCGGGAAACTTGAAGACGTGCACCCTTCGTGTCCCCCGTGTAGTTACCGCGGCATCGAGGGTACACAGCATTTGCACGGCATCTCGGCGTCGTCGCTTTCACATTCCTTTCACAGTCAAGAAAACACGGCCAACTGAACAGCAAAGAGATGTACGTCTGTACAGACGCGCCGGGGAATGAGTTTCGGCAGACGCGCGATGGACGCGCACCAGTGCGATCGGGACGCGTGGATGCGTCGTGTCGCCGCCTCATGCGTTCGCCCCATCTGCTGACGTAGCGCGAGTGGAAAGGGAACAGAACTAAGGCCTTCATATTTTTCTAGAGGGTGTTGGCTAGACATGCCGAAATTCTCTCCTGCGCAACGCCGCGATGAGCTCGAGCGCATGCGCGTCCCCTCCCCTTCTCTCTCCTTTCCTACGCTGCCCCCCTCTCGCCCGCCTATCGACCGCGTTCCCCGCTCGCCCTGTGAGAATTAACGGCCAGGCTAGATGGAAGATACGACGCGCGTAGCGTCCCTCTTCGCGTTCCCCGACGCGAGGTCGGTAGCATGCCCAACGAACGCCAACGGAACGCGATCGTGCAAGTGCTCCGGCTTCGCATCGGCTCATGGTCTCCTTTAGCGGGAGATGATGCAATTTTTTGATGCTCTTTCCGCGTCCAAGCCGTCTTTCACGCAGTATAAGGACCAAGCGTAGTTGGGTCTTGATAAGTCAATGTTGAAGTCACCGGTAATGATGAGAGGCCTGGTTCTCTCAGCAGATATATTGTAGGAAGCATTGCCCCTGGTTTTTGCGTAGTCCACGTCGTCTACGTTGCGTATCACGTGGACGAGTGGATAGTAGTTGAGCGTCTTTCAGAGGTGTTCTGTCTTCAGCTTCCTCACTGTCCTTGCGTCCGCCGCGGTGGTGTAGCGGTTACGGTGCCAGGCTGCTGACCCGAAGGTCGCGGGTTCGATCCCGGCCGCGGTGGTCGCATTTCGATGGACGCAAAATGCTAGATGCCCGTGTACTGTGCGATCTCGGTACACGTTAAGGAATACCCGATGGTCAAAATTTCCGGAGCCCTTCGGTACGGCGTCTCTCATAAATATATCGTGGTTTTGGGACATAAAACACAAACACTTATTACTATTATCACTTTCTCTACGTGTCAATGTGTGTGTTCGCGGTTACTGTGTTGGTTGAGACTCTGTATCACCTGTTACACACACCCGCATAACATGAACTCTGGTATACGGGTATGTGCCACACGTGACTGAGAGAAAGGGTTTCATGACGTACGCGACAGGTATTTTGCGTTATTCATGTCATGACCAGTGCATCGTGTTCATCATACACTGATCCCCTGCTCTGCCAATTTTGGTATATTACAAGTTATGGAGACGACCAGGAGAGCGCCCAGACGTAGGCGGCTAGATAGATAGATAGATAGATAGATAGATAGATAGATAGATAGATACGGACCCCTCTGACTTTAAGCCCTGATGGTAGCGCATACAAACGGGACGCAAGAAAGGCACATGAAGGCACCCAGCGCCGTGTGTGTGTTTTCGTGTGCGTTTCTTGTGTCCCGTGTATTTGCACTACCACTGTAAAAGAAAATGCCATACGAACAAGCCCGCATGCATGGCACCTTTAACTCTTAAAAAACTCTGCAGCTGATAATTGCCTATGCTTTCTTGGAGACTCGCCAAACTATAAATTCCAAAGCGCACCATAAATATTACTTATAAATTACATAGTATTGATTATAAACAGCATGTACAGTTCAATGCAACACACGTACAGTACAATGTTCACGGATAAATTGCATTGTAGCCACACTTACTGACTTTCCAGCATAGATTCCCAGGTCACTCGGGCGCATATAGGTTCGGCGGCTGAACCATCCTTAGTAAAAATTGACTGGTCAATGGACGCAGGAGACGATATATCTGCTGACACCGGTTCCTCAATGGACGTAATCGGGCATTCCGGTGTTGTTGCTGCGTCGCTTGAATATGAACACGAAATCCTTTTTGGGTAGTAGGTGAGTATCGTGTTCCACTGGTGCTTCGAGAGAGGGCTTCCGGCAAGGTAGGTCATTGTCGACGCAGATTCACGCAGCAAACACGGCACGCAGCAAACAAACACAGAGCACGGCACTGCGCCGTGCTCCCCTTATTCCCTTCCTTCTAGAACCACGAACAGCAACAACAACAAGTTCTAGCAAGCAAACTGAACGTGCACGCCACGTATGTGTGCACATCAAACTTTGTAGTTTCCGTCCGATGTACAGCAAAAAAGAAGTGGTAAAAAGAATGGGCGAGAGACGTTTACTGAGAAAAAGAAAAGCAAACGTGCCGCCCCGACAGACCTTCCGCACTTTCCCAAGGTTCTTTTTTTCTTACCAGACGTCGTTAAAAACATTTACTCATTCTGCCACGGCTTCTTGCTCTTCCCATTCTTGCAACGTCTGGACTCCGCATGGCGTGCTTGGAGTCACTGTGTGCGTGCGATGCTGCGACAATGGCTGGCGTCGTGTGCCCGTGCTACGCAGCCTCCGTGGGTTCGCGGTCGCTTCGATGAACGAGCCGCTTGCGAGGTGGCCTTTGTTCTCGCCGCACTAACACGTCTCGTTCGTCCGCTGTCAACGAGTTTCAGAAGAAAAATGAGCGACCACTCCGCTGCAGCCATTAGGCGACAGACGGTACCATAGGCTCCGTACAGTCCGTAGTACAGTGGAGTTTGCGGCGACCCTGGCGCCACCTGCCGTAGCGACGCGAAAGCAACGGGGCGGTGTGCTGCGGCTAAGCCGACTGAAGCGCATTCGTTTCCCGCGCATTGTGCGTAGCGTCGTCCACGTTCGGGGTCATTTCCGTTCGTTTCTCCTTTTTGTGACACGTGTTGGGACCACTTTGGGACGGTGCAATGGCTTGTGCCTCGGGAGGAAGTGGTGGAGGCGTGAAAAAACGCCCCTGGAACCGGCGATACTGCTGCGTCAAGCTCAAAGGTAATACGAACGGTGATTAGTTCAGTTGTGGTAAGTTAGGCAAACATGTTCAAGTACAGAACGATAGGTAAGATTTTAGTGTAATTGCCCCCCTCCCCCCATACAATAATCTTATGTAATTACTGAAAACGCTCGACACTATGTCAAAATAAACATGGATTCAACGTTTTGCGAATATTGGGGCCAGTGGTTTAAAGCAACCAACTCGACACTAAACTCGATATGTTGTGCTTATGTTTAAAATACCGAATAAATTAGAGCTCATTTGTCTCGCTTGTCACGCGAGGCAACGCGTAGTTGCGCAGATTAGGTCGCAAAGTAGGTCCCTGTGTAGCGCGCCAGACTACGCCGACGCGCGCGCAGCGTTAGAGCTCCACAGTGGCGCACAGCGACCATCAATCAAGATCGCACCCGATCCGGATCGAATATCTTAATTTCGATCAACCATGGTAGGCGCTACACGGGCAACTATCAGAGTCGAGCTGTTTTTACTGCACTGGTCATGACTGTGCTGACACCAACTCGCCTGCGATCGTGAAGCTCCATCTCGATACGCGGATCGCAATCGATTGAAAACAGATCGAGCAAAGTCACAATTCAAAGCAACCATGTTGTACCCGCTCACATCGAAGTGTTTATCTAGCTAAAATGAGGAGTGCGACAAGGGGGAATGGAATAATATAGGCCGTGGCGTACAATGCGCCACAGTGAAATGAGACACGCATTGCCCCCAGAGAGGCGTCGAATAAAACATGGTCAAACTATTCAAAACAACATTTTAAAGGGTGGCAGTTCATTCACTTCAGCTTTAATGTAACGATAGGTTTTACTCACGTGAAGAATGACTTCATACAGCTGTTTTCCTTGCTGCGAGCGGCACTTCGCGTGAACGTCCACACCGTCCACTTCTTTCACGTCGCGGACGTGTGAAGCAGCATGTGGCTTCTCTCCGCTGGTTAACGCGGCACCATGAAAGTAATCGCGAAGTCCTTTAATGGGCCTAAACCCCGCAAAATGTACTTGGGACATCGCCAAGCAACAGGCAGCCTTGCAACTTCGCGCGCACGAAACGTCGGATAGCGGGCACACACGCGGACATCCGCGTGGTTTCGTTTTCCCACCGCCCCGTTGGTACGCCGCTCGCCACGGGCGGCGCTGAGCGCCGCGTCGCCGCTCCTGCTCAGCAGCGCCGCCTGTTCACTGTACGGAGCCTATAGTTACACCCATAATCTTGTTCCACGTTGGTTCCAGATAAGACAGCTTTCAAGATATATTAACCGTGACAGACGAGGACTTTATCTGGAATGCGAGTTGATTCGGGGAGTTTTTATCTGGAACAGCAGCTGTATTTTCTTTTAGTATTGCTTAGTTAAGTGGACAGAAAATATTACCGAACCAGCGATTTGTTTCCGGTTACGGAATCTCCTGTTTTGCCAGTTGTTCCACTTACGATTCTAAAGCGACGCCGTATCAGGACCTCTGTCACGAGGCTAGTCAACCAATAAGCTCTCGTGTAGGTTCAGGTGAAGGCAAACCGAGGACAAAACCAACATCGAGAAAAGGGACCGAAACCGTTTGTGCACAGGAGAAAAAAAAACAACTCAATATATTTTAATAAACAAGATGAAGAGAAGGAGATAGAGGGAAAGACAACCAAGCACGCAAATGTGACGAGAAATTAACGGAACTAGCAAAATCACCGCGAAATGCAAGTTGCATAAGTTCAGCAAAAGCGAGAAGCGCTGTCACCGTCAGTAGCGGCACTCGGGTTGATGCGGCGAGACGCAGGCAAGGCAGACCTGAGGTCCAGCGTCGTTCGGATCGAAGGTAGCGTCGGGTGAACCAAGGTCAGTGCCCTTTCATCGTTCGTCCTCCGACGCTGGGGCGTGGAAACGGAGACGGACGAGCCTGGCCAACGCAGACGAACGAGCAGCCTGGCCAGCGCCAGACGATGGATGACGCGTCGGGTACACGGCCAGGTGGGAGCCCGCAGCGGCCTTCCTCAGGAACTCAGCCGCCACTCTAGCGCCTTGGACGCCTGCTTGCCTCCGCCGCGTCCCGGCCACGTCTCCCCGTTTCTTCCTTCGGGCTTCTTCCAACAATCGTGGAGTCTTCTCATTGGTCGTATTTCACGCGCCCCGTCTGGCCGTGGTTTTCGTCGCCGAATACACCGCGAAAGCGCGCTTCCCCAAAATCGGTCGTCGTCTTGCGCACTTCTCAAACCGCATACTGGTTGCACTCACGCACTTGACTTATCACAACCTCATGTCCCAGATATGCGCCTTTACTCGAGGAGGACCTTCCCACGAATCCTTTCTTCGACTACGAAACAGCGATAGTGCTGCAACGGAACAAAGCACAGCAAGCGCGGGACTGGCGCTCGCGAAATAACGGCCACGACGCCGCCGTGTCTCTCAGCAGCGGATCTTCTCAGCAAAAAGCAAAGAGCATGCCCGGGTGCTCTCACCAAGAAACCTTTACTGACGGAGCGTTGTGGCGATTACGGAGCTGCATTGACGGGTGCTTGACTATACAGTGTGTACAAACTATATACAGACCGTGTGCGCCATTTTTTTTTTGCGGTAAATGTGCGTGGTTTTCCGCAGCTTGTTCGTTCCGGAGGCACTGGGATCACCGTTAACAAGTTTGCCTTTGACGCCCGGACTTTTAATCCTGCGGTCACTTAACAGAGGTTAGTGGCGAGTGTTTACACTTCTTATAAATTAGCGGCAAGGCGGATAAGAAATGGTGAACTCATGTGCGCCATTCTCCTCTTGGGGGAAATCGCGCTATTCACGTACAGGAACGGACTGAACACAGAGCGCAGACTGACAACTGTTTATTTCCAGACGTTTACGTCACAAATATTCCCCAATTTTTTCAATCTTTCCTCAAATTAAATTGATTTTATAAAAACAGCAAAACTTTTTTCATGCGCATGTCCAGTGAGTTTCTGTATCTTGTCTCAGGTTTTCTGCGATGTTTTCCTTTTTGCATATATATGTGACGGAAACGTCTGCAAATAAAAACAGTTGTTAGTCTGCGCTCTGTGTGTGGGTGTATTCAGTCCATTCGTGTACGTTAAAAAGCGCGATTTCCCCAAGATGTATAACGAACTAGCCCCTATAGCTGCTCCTATTACATTCTCCTCGCTGGCTTTCATCTCTGTCTTTGTTGTGGCTTGACATTTTATGCGACCGCAACGCAATCAAGAGTTCGGACGTGCATTAGCCTGCTGCATAAGTACGTAAGCGCCTCTCATAAGCATATTTGTGTGACATGTAGAACTGTTATGTGTCAGATACCGCCGAGAAATCTCCGACTTCGCCAAACGCTCGCGACGGAACGGAGACTGTACCAGCTGGATGTGCGTAGCTGTACCGGCTTCGTTCACTGAGGTTTGCTGTGTAAAACATTGCCTTTTACGGGAATTTTAATGAAGGGCATCGCTCGCTTGCACGGATGGCTCACGTGAGCGAGACAGCACAATTCAAGAACATCTTTCAAATGCATTTCTTGCATGAGTGGCTGGCCTCGGCAGTCTTTCCAGTGCATGGAAAACTAGTAGGCACAGCGCGCAGCCACTTTACGATTCCGTGTTATTACGATAGCAATTATATGGACACTTCTGGCTGGTCTTGCCTCGCCGTCATGTCCCGTACATGTACATACGTATAACAGCCGTATATATAACGGCCACAAAGAAAAGTAATGAAGAAAAGTATATTCGGAAGCGCAGATTCGAACGGGCGATCTCTCGCTCCGCGCGCGCGCGGCGTACAGGCTCGGCCATGACAGCGTACGTACGTCCTTCAGCATACTAATGGCGAGCTATTTTATAAACCATTTGCACTGGCCCATCTCGGGGCTATTTCAGCGTGTTTTCTCCATTACTTCCAATAACATTTGCCGGCAGGCTTGTTGGTGATGCACATTCCATAGGTAAAAACAGCAACAAACGAAACACAAGGAAGACACGGGACACAGTGCTGATTTTAACTAACGGTTTATGCTAGGTGAGCTTGCCTATTTATGAAAAACGATCAAAATCAGACAAGATATCTCCCAAAATCACAGCACAAGAAAACATATGAAGCCCTACCACAAACATGTGCGCCACTGCGTCATCCTCTCCAGAACATAAAATTCATCCCCAACGTGTTGACAAATATTCAAGTTCTTTTTTTGTTAATAGGATCGAAGGAGCGCTTACGCACAAGGATCCTTCCTTGTCAATTTCGCGAACCTTAATTATTTTGCGCGCTGTCTTATCCCGCCATCTGCGCACAATAGAAGTCTGCTCAAAGATAGGGTTACAGCCACAATCCGGCAGTGTATTGTCAAATGCCCTGACAGCAGTCTCGCCACGTTATAGTGATGCTCCTCTAGCCCTCATTCAGGCACCTGCCCGTCTGGTCGATATATTTTTTTCCACAGGTCAGCGGAACGGAGCACACCACTTCATCCACGCATTCCACGAATCGTGAACGGTGTTTCCTCGTGCATCTAGGTGCAGGTTCAGCAGCGTTTACTGCCTTGCATATCCCAGACAGTTTTTGGGCACAGAAAAAAACCACTTGTACACCTGCGTGATTACCCACCTTTTCAGGCTGTGGGAAATCATGAGGCAATGCGGTATGACGGACACATTCCTCGTCTCTTTTACTGGCGATTTGGCCTCGGAATGCCTAGCTTTTTTAACTTCATCAGAAGGCTTTCAGCCACTGCTGACAGAAGCGGCGTAGGAAAACCTGCACTTGTGAGACATTGTACTTGGGCATCGAGACTGCCCTCTAATCTATGAACGCACGACTTCCTTAGTGCGCAGGACGGGATGACTGAACGATGGCTCTCTTGACCAGTTTGGAATGAGGCGATTTAAAAGAAAGTAACGGCTTCACAGCGCGTGGCTGAAATTCCCAGCAAAACGGTTCGTCGGCCAAAAAGCACAGCAGCTAAATCAAGAAACTTTATGCTGTTGGAACTGGTACCTCATGCGTGACTACCAAAGGATGTAATGACATGCGTGGGACATGGGTCCCACCCATGTCGCATCCTGCGACATGGGTGGGACCTGCCCCAGCGAACCGATGGCGCACACCCGACAACTGGCCCATCTGCTTTGCATGCGGTTATGCCGGTCACGTGGCGCGTTACTGCCATCACGTGCAGACGCCTCGCGTCGCGTCACACGTCACCAGCCAGTCCATCCGTGCATTCTATTATACCCACCTCCGCCTATGTCACCGATGTCACGCCCACCTCCATTTACTTGCCGCTCTCCGTCTACACGACGTCGCTTTCTGTCACCAATGCGGCCAAGTTCTGTCGCACGAGAGCAAGAAAACTAGTCGTCGCAGTCTACGAGGCAAGGGCTGCGACGCTATCGAACTGTGTGAAAGCCTTGAGCGAAGTTTATCGAATGTTTTTTGGACATTTTTGTGGACGGTGGTTGCGCCTCTGCCCTACAGACACTGCAGCCGCTGTATTCGTTATGGACGCAAAACTTCGCCGCTTACTCCGAAAAGTCACGACGTCACTTTCTGAGATGTCCCTCCGTACCGCCAGCTCTCAGAGTACTAGGCCTACAGCAGTATACAATGCTCGCATCGTCATTCAGGACGTTCTGTACGACGTCGAGTTTATCGTAATTGCTGCATGCTCACACGACGTCATCCTGGGATGGGATTTTCTCTCCCGCCACGACGCCGTAATTCGTTGCGCACCAGCCGCAATCGAACGCTCGCCGTTTCTCATATTTGACGCCGGCACACAGTCCATCGGCATTGACCAAGATCCTCGTCAGAGACGATACCACATTGCCTCCAAAACTCGTCAACGGCCGTACCAGTCCACTTCGCCGGGCGCACCTACACACTGCACTCCTTTCGCCATCTGACCGCGTTTGCACTAGGAAAGGATTGCTGGTATCTTTCGCGACCATGCAACTCAAGGCAGCACCGCTATTTCTGTTACCAACCCATCCCCGCACATTGTTACGTTGGTGCGAGGGGAATGTCTCGGAGAGTGGAGCCCCTCGAAGACGCCAAGTTCTGGACGCACCCGATTACTCACACTGGATCAGTTCCCCTACCATCAGTGTTGTTTGACGTCTCATCGATCATCAACAGCTGATGTATTTTGTCCCTCCATTGCTTAGAACCTTACGTCGGTCCTGCATTCCCAGCTTCTGTGTCGTTGCACAATGTCGTTATTCTTTCGACGTCGAGAGAACTTCTCTCGGGCCGCACGTCCGCTGATACGCATCGCATCGACACTGGCGCACAGCCACCACTGCGGCAATGTCCATATCACGTGTCTCCCGCAGGACGTCAAGTAAATAAATGAGCAAGTCGACGATATGCTTCGACGCGACGTTATTCGCCCTCGGAAAGCCCCCTGGGCGTCTCAGTTCTCTCGTTTGCGAAGAAGAGCGGTTCTGTGCGGTTCTGTGTTGGCTACCGACGGCTCAACAAGATCACTCGCAAGGATGTTTATCCACTGCCGCGAATCGAAGACGCGATTGACAGCCTCCAGGAGCAGAACTCTTTTCATCTCTCGATTTGCGCTCGGGGTATGGCAAGTACCCGTGGCTGAGACGCTCGACTGAAGACAGCCTTTGTCACGCCCGACGGCTTGTACGAATTCAATGTCAGGCCGTTGGTATATGTAATGCGCCCGCGACCTTGAGTGCATGATCACCGTTCTGCTCAACTGAAGTGGAAAAACGTGCTTGTGCTACCTGGAGACGTCGTCGTTTCGCTCCGGACTTCTCCACGCATCTCCACCGTCTGCGGCATGTTTTAATGCGTGTGAGCAATGCCGGCCTCCAATGAATCTGAAGAAGTGCCGATTTAACCGGTTTTGAAGATTGCCGATTCCGTGGACCTGTTTCTTGACAGCCTCGCGTTCTCGCGTCGAAAATCGGTACGGTCTCTGACGATTTGGTCAGGCACTTTCTTCTGTAATGATGCGATGTTTCGCGACTGGTGTCTGTCGAATTCTTGACGACGACGAGAAGCAGTCCTTGTTGATTGCAGGACAGGGTTTTGAGCTTGTCTTCCTGGACCTTAGGAAGGCTTGGGTTGACGTCAAAATCTGGTTTAGGAACTCGATTCGTCGAAGCAGGTTCGGCAGCATCGAAGAGGGCCGAAGCATTGCTGGCGGCATACATTCGTCGATGTAGGCGACCGTCGTACCCATGTTGAGATGCCTATATTCGTGGCTGAAGTTTGTCAGCATACCTTTGCTTTACCGTCACGCAGCTCGGCTATACCTCTTGCGACGCAAGTTTGACGGGTTCAGGAGGTGTGGGTGCTGATCGCCCTCGATGACGTCCTCAAGGTTC
>NW_023614804.1:0-100001 GCF_013339695.2 Rhipicephalus sanguineus
GATGGAAAAATTGGAAGTTCAAGGAAAATTCACCGCCATATCCACGAAGTGAACGATGTTAGAGGAGCTTGCTCGGAGATGATCGGGTAACCCGCGAATGCTCCGTGCACATTCCTCTACCATCATACGTATATAAACGTGACAACGTTGTTATACATACATTACATACACAATGTTTATTAATGTAAGGCTGGATGCACTATATACATTTTGATGAAGTATATATACATTTCGATGAACTATAAACATTATATATACACAAGAGATGTTGTTTTACCAAGTTCAAGAAGGGCGTCCCTCGATGAGTTCGCGTGCTGGTTTCCCTTTAAAGATGATTGCTTTATGACAGATGAACTATATGCATTACATATACACAAGAGATGTTCTTTTACAAAGTACGAGAAGGGCGTCCATCAATGAGCTTGGGGACTCGTTTCCCTTAAAGATGATTGCTTTATGATCAGTAAAGTATGTTGCCAAGGGATCATCGATGATGGGACGCAATGAAAAGTTCGAGAAGGCAACATCGATACAGGTGCCCCTGATGGTGGTGGGACGTTTGCAGTCGTACGATACGCATCGGAGAGCGTAACGTGACATCATGTGTTGGCTGGTTATTGGCAAGGCGAGATCCTCCCGAGCTGCTGCTGCGTTGCGAGCCCGTCGCGCTGCTGCCGTTCATGCTGCGGAGCGGTAACCAAGAGTGTTCACTTAGTGAGCTCCCGGCGAAGAGAAAGGAAGCGAGCCAAACGAGAGGTGCTGCCCTCGAGCAGTCACCTAACGCTTTTTCATCCAGCGGCCGTGCCCCTAACCACCTAACTAGCGCTTGCGCCGAGCTTTGTTAACCTCCCCGCCTTTCTTGTATTCTTATTCTCTCTCTCTCTCTCTTGGTGTGTGCCGCCTTGAGCGGCGGCGCCATCTAGTGAGCATTCTTGAAATCACCGGAGAGAGCGCAGCTGCGCCGAGCGTGGTGTGTGCCGCCGACGGTGCCGACGGTCACGCGTGTGAGGACAAGGCGCGAGCATAAGAAGCTTGGCGAGCAAGCTCCTAAAACTCCTACATGATGACACTTTCGCTAACCATCTTCAGGAGGCTGTTCAAAAATGGCTTAACATAAGTAGAAAACTTCTAGGCAACGGTGGAAACATTCAACAAAAAGAAAAAAGTCACAGTTTCGCCGTAACGACGAAGCAATGAGTGCGATAGCAACAAATTAGAATGTCACACGAAGAACGGCAAGCAGCTCGATACTTGTAACGCGCCGCTCGAGCGCAAAGGACTGGCGAAAAGAATACACAGAGTACGACCGCGAACTAACAACGGTCACATCTCCGCACTGCTCAAACACAAGGAAGGAAACTCGAAAAGTACGCACAGGCACACACAGGACGAGCGCGAACTGACTGTAACGGTTGTCACTTCTTCGTGTTTGAGCAGCGCGCTACAACCCAACGCTCTTAGACTTCTTTTTTTTTTTAACTGTGGCGCGTGGAGTGACCCCTCCGCGTCTCCTGCCGCGCGGTGGCGCTCGACGCATCGTTTGCTCCGCGTTCTACATCGTCAGTGGGTACAGAAATGGGCCACTTTTTAGTGCCCGTCTGAAGTAAAATGTAGAAGCGCTGCTTTAAAGCGCGCCCTTCGGGCAATCTCGCGGGTGATACTAGACATACTGAAGCACCTCCGAGCTCTGCGTGCCGTTAGCGTTAAGTGTTGTATATAAATAGCTCGCCGTTGTTATGCTAAACAGCCGGTGGCTCGTGGTCGAGTTGTTTAAAGCTGCGGAGCGAGGGGTCGTAGCTTCGAATCGCGGTGGTGCGCTTCTGTCATATTTTTGTTCTGATTTATTTTTCTCTGCGGCTTTTATTTATACATACGCATACATATACATATCCGGGACATGACGGCAACGGCAAAAACCAGCCGAGAGTGTCCATATAATTGCTATCGCAATAAAAGATAAAAATTGAAGCAATAGAACGTGCAAGCAGCTCACCGCGACAGCTTCGCGCTCTCTCATGTAATCGCGCGGCACTTTGAGAACCTTTCCAGTACGTGAGGTCACTGAAAAACAAATATTGATAGCAGTAACATTAAGAGATCGGAGGACGGTAGAATGGGTCATGGAACAAACAATCAATATCTGGGGTTTAACGTCCCAAAACCACGATATGATTATGGGGGACGCCGCAATGGAGGGCTCCGGAAATTTCGACCACCTGGGGTTCTTTAACGTGCACCTAAATCTAAATATACGGGCCTCAAGCATTTTCGCCTCGATCGAAAATGCAGCCGCCGCGGCCGGCATTCGATCCCGCGACCTTCGGGTCAGCACTCGAGTGCCATAACCACTAGACCACCATGGCGGGGCAGGAAACAAACAGGGGTAGCGTATATTCTAATTGGCATCAAGCGAAAGCAATGCATCTGGCCTGTCCACGTAATGCGTAGAACAGACAACCGGTGGACAGTAAGAGCGGAAGAATGGTTACCAAGGGATGGGAAACGCAGTCGAGAAAAGCAGAGAGTGAGATTTAGTGACGAAATTATAAAGTTCGCAGGAACCAAATGGAAGCAGCTCGCACATGAAGGTAAACGGGAGACTATTGGAAGAGGCCTCCGTCCTTCAGTGGACTAAAACAGCCTGAAAATGATGACGATGACCTATGACAGTTTGTAAGCGCTATGTGAGAGTGGAATTGCCCATGCAATGTTTAAAACGTTCTCGCTCAATGCGCAGAATGAGATTTGCACAGAATCGTTTACGGCTTACGAAGTGAAACGTCGATATAATTGGGAGGGTCCTGCAACGCAAGTGCAGGCTGTAAGTGCGTTAATAATAAATGAAACTAATCGGTTACCAAGCTAGCAAGGTCACTGTTATCATTTTGAACATAAAAAAAATTTACGCACAAATTTGTATTTCACATTGTCATTTATTGTGCCTAGCATTACACTAAAATCTTAAATCTCGCTCTCCACTCGCTATTTGTAATCTGAAGTGACCCTGTTGCCTTCAGGCGCGATGTCCAGCCCACATATGTGGATGCAGCATGTTTTTGTCAGATCTTTAGAACAGTGGTCAAGAAAGAGCAATCCGCAAAGGGTGAATTGAACATCCTGCTTAGTCAGTATGTCATAATGTAACGTGCTGCTTGTAGCTGAAGTCGATCACTTTGGTGACGGCGCTACGTTGCTCGACTGGACGTTCGACGTGCCGCTTTCCACGACCAACGTCAAAAAAGTATTCTTTTTGCTCGAACTGAATACAACCAAAAACACATTGCGCATGCATTTTGAGCCGAAGATTTTATTCCTTATGCGGAAGAATATACCACGTCTTACAGCATAATAATTTGACATTCAGTTACCCATTTCCAGGCAGTCCATCATAATTCGCGCCCGAAAGGGCAATTCTCAACATTTACATTCCCGAACACGCTTAAAACGCCCGAATGGGCAATTCGTAACATTTGGAGCTTTTGATCAATGCCCCACAGTGGGTCTGAGCCACGAATGACATGGTCGAGAAGAAAAATATGGCGAACGAAGCGGCAGTCAATACATCGGCATCTGTTTCGTCCATCAAGCAGAAACTTGAAGCCGACGAAAATGATGCCAAGGCTTCAGTTCCAAACGCCAGATCGCAGCTGTCCACCAGTCACACAGTTAGACCAGTTACCGGTCGGCGTTCTCCGACTGAATCCTCGAGCTTGTATGGCTCCGGGCCGGGTTCCCAACGACGCCCCAATACCTCCGGTGAAGCATTGCTACCCTACAAGGACCGTAGCGCCTGCCCCGCAGCCGATAACCCCCACCGCCCTGGCTCCAGCGCTGCAAGTGAAGTGCGCCGGGCTCATTCACATTCCTCAGATGTCAAGCTAGGTTCTCGCTCAAACTCGCCTGCGTCAACTACCCCACGACGTTCTGCGCCTGGCACTCAGATTCACCCAACATCAAGCTACACTAACAGCGAACCGGAGCGACGCACAGATGACCATGAAGTTATGAAAGACAGCAATGGCAAATCTGATTATAAGCTGTTGGCCACTGGACGTGCAAGTCCCACTTTAACGTTCACAGGAGAAGAAGTCGTCACTGTGCCCACAGCCACATCAACAGCTTTTCCCGGTCGTAAGCATATCAATTCGGAAAATCTTGCTGCTGCTTCCCGCCAACCCAGTTCATCATCGTTGTCAGCGACCACCAGGCGATCCAGTCAAAGCCCATCTCCGCGCACGGATCGTTCTGGCTCGATGACAAGCTTGCGGAATAGCCCTTCGAGCCATAGCTTTACTGCAGGTCGTATCGCGGCTCCGTTCTTACCTCGTCGGCGAGTCAGCCTGACACCAAGCGTGGCCTCGAAGACGTCAGTCGGACAGCTATCAAATATTTCAGATCGAAGAGAAAGCATAGCCACTGTTGACTCTAGCAGTTCCCTGAGCTCGCAGAAGTCTTCCACGACCGATACATCCAGCGAGACCGCCAGTGTGCGGAGGTTATCCATATCGAAAGGGCTTCCAATGCAGATGAGGTCCGCGCCCGCCCTTTTGTCCCGATCTCCCCACTCGATGTCCTTGGCCATGCCCCGCCACACTGCTTCGCTTGCAGTTCCAAGCGACAATGAACCTGACGGTAAACGCGGGCCGGATCGACATCAGCTCTCGAAGTCTGTACCATTTTCAACCAATGGGATCTCAAGGTATCCGCCTGCTGCACTGGAATGCGAGCCTTTTGATTCCACTACTTCGCCTGTGAACGGCTGCATCGCCCCTGGAAGGTCATCAAGTGAACAGGCTCATTCGTCCGGTCGCGCTCGACGTCACTCTATGCCATCTACAGGCTCTTCGAACGTCGGGAGCTATTCCCTTGGATCTTCCACCGATAAACGACACTGTGTCCCGAAGATAGGTTCATTGGAGGCCCATGAAGTCCCGCCAAGGCATCATACGAGGTTGACCGAGACTAAGCACAAGAGCGACACGACCCATGGCACGACAGGTACTCGAACCTTCAAGCATAAAATGAGAAACTTGGCTTGGATTTAGCCGGAAACGAGATGTACGAGAGGGCATTGAGATGTACACGTATAGTTTCTTTCGTTAAGTCATTAAAGCAAATATTGAGGACAACCTTAAGCTGAGCGTGCCTTTATGGAAGCGAGAGGGACCGTCTGATCATGTCTCAGGGGGTAAGAGTCAAGCGCTAACACGATCATGATCAGTCTTTCTAAATAATATGAAACTCATAATGTAGCAGGGTAGTTCATCACCAAGATGATTTCGTTATAGTCAGGTCAATGCATAATGCTCATCAGCTCAACTGCGGGAAAAAAAGACGTGCTTCTGCACATTTAAAAAGAAAAGTTTCTACTCGTCAGTAGAAGGTTCGGCTTCCTAAATAATATTGCGATGCCTGACAATGTTCACCACTTAACTGTGCCTTGCGGCAAATGGAGAACACGTAGGGGCAGCCTCAGGGCGCGTTAGTCTGTATCACAGCCGGACTCGCCGTCCAATTTCATGACATTTTTCTGCGACTGACACAACACGCGACAGCGCACCATAGCGCATACGTATGATGCTTTTCATTGCGAAATATCGAAGTGTGGCCAAAGAGCGCCATGACTGATAATGTGGTATTTGTGGTCAGTAATGATTCCAATAGGATGTAATATGGCTGCAAAGTGGTCGAAAAATACGCGGTGTATGGAAGCGTAAAGCTTATTACAGAGGCATGTGGAGTGGTCTATGGGTTTTCATTGCGCATATGCAGCAATCACTAAAGTTTTCGGGATATTCCAAATAAGCGCTCATATACATTCATGACGGTTCCTTTCGGCCGGTGCATCACGGAAAACAATAATATGAGCGATATTAATATATACATCTCAGAGATTGCCAATCGTAAATGCCTTTCACTGAAGCAGAAACTGGTTGATACTAGACATCAGTAGCTGATTTCATCGAGTTTTCTATTCATTACTGAAGTTTGAATAGTATAAATATCCCGAACCAGGACAGGCATGCATCTGATCTTACCAACAGTTTTAGTGAATGCATTTACGTTGTGAGTATGACCTTTGTACTACAAGTTAATTATTTTGATCTGATATCACTGACAATGTGGTTGTTTTTCTACATGTTTCTGTCATGCCCGCTCATCACGTCTGATCTTAGTCTTCCAGATTCATATACCAGCGTGGTACATGTTCATGTGGCAACAAATCGAGGCGACGTTCCAGCTCCAAGAAAACGCACAGATAACAGATACACTATAAACCGGTGTGTTCTGCAGGTCATTCTCGCGGCTCTTCAACTCGGCCCGATGACGGTTCGCGTGACGGGTCCACGGCAGTTAGCACAAAGGGCGAGAAGGAGCCCACAAACGGGCCGGCGGCAGCTGCGTCCATCCCAACTGTCCATCCCTGCGCTAACAGGCTCGAGCTACCTGCTCCAGGTCTTCCTTCGCGTGAGCACGGGGGATTCAATATCTCCCCGCTTCCACTCGGTGTATCAGCACCACCATTCGATGGAGGCGCATTGGTCACAAGTGAGGAGTAGGGCAATGGGCCATATTATTCGCAGCCTCCGAAAAGGTGGAGTTTGAGTTTATTCAACGTAATAATGTAGGGTTACAAATGAGGTAAGATATGCAGGATGGCAGTGTACAGAATGACATCTCCTTAGGATTGTTTCATTTCTTCGCAAATATTTTAAAAGCACGTATCGAGAAAATGTTGCACTGCATGAGTAACGACTCACCGCTGCGTAGTTTTATTTAACGCGTTCCGCCTGCGAACGTTCCGCCTGCAAACGACCATAGAATTCAGCCTCCTGCGCTGCGGCTTGAAAGGCGACAGGACAGCGACGATGGTGCTGGTCGTGCGATGACGAAGTGATAACCGCTGCATCTCCTTATCACTGTCATGAACCGCCGCGAGGGAAGGGTGTCATTTGCATGCGGAAAGTTACGGATCACTGCAATTAAGGCGCGCAAGCTGGCATGTCATCTAGTTTTTTTGTGTTTTTTTTTTTTCACTTCGCGGGCACCCACAAAAGCAGGAAAAGCACTAATACCTAATAGGTAGGAACTGTTCAACTGGACGTTTGAAAACTGATCTACAACTTTCTTTTTTGAAGTTTGCTGGCGAGGTTTGTTGCTTTACAAGTTACTAATTAATCTTGCAGTGAAGCCGAACATAGAAAGCTATGTGACTTACTAATGCAATACTCGCGAACATGTATTTGGTCGTGCCGTCATTAAGTGCGTCGGCTTGTTTTAAACCTCTGGCTAGAGTTAGCTGAGGCATCCTGTATAAGCAGCTTGCTTTGAACATCAACAGAGTTTTGGAAAACCACGTATGGTATGTAGAACAAATCTCCGCATTGAGCTTGGTTAGTCGAAAACTCGGAAATTCATCGCACAAGAAATAGACATGCACAAACGAATACATAACGAAATTTAGCAGTAATATTTTTAATACATTACCACGCACATCTCCATGAAATGAAAGTCACTGATTTCACAAGGCACATCAACGTTGGACGAGGTCTGAAACTATCATCAATGTTCGGGTGAACATATTTCGCCAGATTCGCAAAAGAGCTTCAGAGTCCGAAAGTTACAGTTCTATTTTCTATTAATTGTGATCCATTTGAGTGTTTTGAAGTAACGCCCTAATTGATCAAAATTAAGAAGTTCGACTTAGTACGATAGAGTATTTTCTGGCAGCCCGCATAGGCTTTCATGTGTGTGTGTGTGTGTGTGTGTGTGTGTGTGTGTGTGTGTGTGTGTGTGTGTGTGTGTGTGTGTGTGTGTGTGTGTGTGTGTGTGTGTGTGTGTGTGTGCGTGTGTGCGTGCGTGCGTGCGTGCGTGCGTGCGTGCGTGCGTGCGTGCGTGTGTGTGTGTGTGTGGTGTGTGTGTGTGTGTGTGTGTGTGTGTGTGTGTGTGTTCTGCTCGTCTTCAGGCTACGGAGGCCAGGATCCGCTTAAGTGTTGCTGTGTTGAGCCCAGAGCACAGCCGATTAATATAAGCGCAAAATTTCAACAGAGCCGCCAGAGGAGTGTCCTGGTGGCGCCACCTCTAAGAGGAGAAGACAAACATGGACAACGAGACTGATAAGGCGCCCTTTGGCATCGCCGTTGTGTGGGGCAGCTCGCGCCGGCTTGTCTACGCGCGGTGGAAGGCACAGCCCAGAAATAGCGAGCTCGGTACGCATTCTGGTGGAGATTGTGTATAAACCAGGGTGTCGGAACGAACCGTTTTACAGCGAAAGCTGTTATGAGATCATTTCACCGGCCGTTTTTGGCGCCGTAGTTGTCCGCCGCCGCCGCCGCCGCTGGTGTCCGTAACTAGTATCGCTCGAAATAAAACAAAAACGAAATAAAGAAAAAAATTCCAGGATGGAACGAGGTTCGAACCTGGGCCCTCTGCGTGGGAGCCCAGTATTCTACCTCTGAGCCATGCCGGTGCTTGAAACTGCTTTGCAAAAAGGTCCTATACAGGCTTCATGTCGGGAAGGAACCACATTAGCATATGCAATAGAGCGTGGTAGAACAGTAAAATAAGCACCAAGCGTCGCACAACGCCAATTCTGTAACCAGGCATCACACAATGCGAATTGCGCAACGAGTAGGTTGTTGAATGCTTCCAACCCATTACGAAGGGATCTGCCAGAATTCTTCGTCGTCATCAGGCACAGCATCAACAAAGGGCGCATAATGCCTCACATGCGTTTAGCAGGTACCACGGCTCTCCGTAGAATGACGAAAAATGGCACAGTGCCTGATGCCCTACTTCTCAAAAATTACAATGATTTATAGCGTAGTGGGTTCCTCGCAAGTGCACTTGTATTGGTTGCCAAGGAAGCCCATAAGCGCATGATCCATTTACTCGGGGTCTCAGTAAAATTACAATGATTTAGAGCGTAGTGGGTTCCTCGCAAGCGCACATTTATTGGTTGCAAAGGAAGCCCATAAGCTCATGATCCATTTCATCGGGGTCTCAGTAAAATTACAATGATTTATAGCGTAGTGGATTCCTCGCAAGTGCACTTGTATTGGTTGCCAAGGAAGCCCATAAGCGCATGATCCATTTCCTCGGGGTCTCAGTAACTTTATTCGCCCCCCCCCCCGTCTCTCTCCCACGTCAACGTATGTTATACAGCATGACGGGAGAGGGAAATAGCGACCGGGCGTCGCCCAATGCAAATTACATAACTGGTGGGCCGTTAAAACTTCCAACCCATTACAAAGGGCTGAGCCATAATTCTTCATCGTCATCAGTCCTCGCGTCAACAAAGTGCACATAATGCCTTACAGACGTGTAGCTGGTGCCTCGCTTCTCCGCAGAATGACGAATAACGGCTTAGTAGGTGCTTCCCAACTTCACAAAAATTGTGATTTATGGCATAGTGGGTACCTTTCTAGTGCACTTGTATTGTAGCCCCAAGAGAGCTTACAACGGGCTCTAGAAACGCCGCTCTTCCAGCTTTCGCTGTGACTGTGCTGCGGTTTCAGCGCAGGCCTGGCGTTTTTTTTTCGTTTCGGTTTTACTTTCGTGCCACCGCGAAAACTTCCTTTCTGTTTCTGTTCCGGAATGAAAAAAAATATTCCGTAACGGTTCGTAACGGTTTTTATTTGTATGCAAAAGGTATAGTTTGTGGTATAGTTACTCGCGCTCCTCTTAAGAACATGGGACAAGGATGAAACACGTTCTTCCCACGTTCTTAAGAGGAGCACAAGTAAGTATGGCATGAATTCCTGCCAACTAGCGCAAACCAGTACCCTTCTAAGTTATAGCACTTAGTTTTTTTCAAAAGTTATTTGCAACTTTTCTGAGCAGGCTCAATGCTTTGTGTCAAGGGAGTGGAGCAGCCCGTCATCGAGTGTACTGTCTGATGTGCGAGACCGTTGTTCTGATAAAACAGCCTTCAGCGCTGTGAATGCCCTCTCCACGCTGGCCTGTGTTACAGTAAACTTCACTGTACCTGTGTGGCAGGCGCACGAAAATCCACTTGCGTTCATATAAACGGCTCTGGTTGCCATTCTTTTCGTTTCTTGCAAAATTTTAACACACGTTTACTTTGGAATCCCTGTCTGAGATAAGCGCTAATAGTGTATCCTGATATATGCATCATTGCTCACGTTGCATGACCTCGATTGTTCCGATCGCCAAGGTTTCCTGTAAATCGAAAAGCGATGAAAAATATGTCGGTTTCTCTCCGGAACGAAATAATAGATAACGTTTCGGTTACGTTCTCGTTCTGGTCAAGAATATCGTTTTTTTTTTGCGTTTTCCGTTTTTGGTTTTCGTTCCGTTCTGGGGAAGAACAAGACGCATTGGCTGAAGCGGGGTATCAAGGCCGGGGGGTGTCGCCATTTCTTTTTTTTGCTTGACTTTTCTTTTTGGTGATGTCATATCTCTAACGAGTAGGGTTCAATCTCTGTTCCGCGCCGTTCGTGCACCCATTCTGGCGGCGCACGCGATTAGCCGAAGCCGGAAAAAAATCTTAGGCGTCAGCGATTTACATCAAACGCTGCAATCCGCGCTGTCATCTGCGATGAATAACTGCGCCAACCGTTCTTCTTTTTTTGCGTTCACTTTAGATAGAAAAATAGATAGATATAGATCAAAGATTGCTGTTTCAGAAACTGCTTGATCAAAAGAAAACAACATCTTTTCGTGTAGTATTTATAGATAGATAGATAGATAGATAGATAGATAGATAGATAGATAGATAGATAGATAGATAGATAGATAGATAGATAGATAGATAGATAGATAGATAGATAGATAGATAGATAGATAGATAGATAGATAGATAGATAGATAGATAGATAGATAGATAGATAGATAGATAGATAGATAGATAGATAGATAGATAGATTTCGCCAGTAATGTAGTTCACGTTTCATTAGGTGCTATCAGTGCATCATAACGATCTATGCACTTTAACGTGCCATTAAATATAGTTTAAACATTTATTCATTTCGCCGCCGTTATATCATCAGCCCTTGAGCGTAAAACTTTAAGTATGCAAAAGCTGAGTGTTGGGCCAATTGATCTTCCCTCATGTTCGACATCACTCGTAGTAAACACCGAACAAATATTTACGACACAAATAAGTGCAAAGCTTGAGGACTAAGGGTGACACTTTCCACCGCTTAAAAGTTTACAAGAATCTACAACAGCCGTGTATGTTCCATCACTTGTGACGTGTGGCCGTCTACAGGAAGGCCTGGACGAACCGTTTCCGGACCTCCCCAAGGCGCAGGATCAGCAGAACTGCAGCCGGCTGGCCGTGGTAGCCCTCGTCGCGGCAGTATTGCTCCTTGCGGGAGCAGCTGCCGCCGTTTTCCTGTCTTCCAGCCCTCGTGGCCTGCCGTGGGCCTCAAGGCACGCAAATCGTTTCTGCGGCAACGCTGACTGCGCCGAGCACGTCGTCAGACTCGGCATCGACCCCGCTCTGGGCACAGATGCGTGCGATGACTTCGGCGTCTTTGTCTGCTCCGGATGGAAGTCCAAGAAGGCCCGCCTTGCGTCCAGCGTCGTCTCCGAGGTCCGTGACTTCACTTCTTAAGCACATTGATTGGCATCCTGTGCGACTGGTGAAGCTGTAAAATGCGACCGCTTTTACAGCGGAGACTCTTCGCGTCGCTGTCCGTATGCGAAAAACCCCTATTGCCCTATTGCGAGCAGTGGAAGTACTAACTTCCACCGCTCCTTAGAGCGCACAGAGAGTCGCTCAGTTTATTGCCCAAATGAGTATTCGAAGCACTAAACTTTCGAACTCCTGGTCCTTCCATGGGACGGCGGAAGACCTAAGGCATTACAGTAATAAAGGAACAGTCAGTACGTTTTTTTATCCGCGTCAGTCGAATCAAGGCGCTGCGGTTGGCGCGGTCGTCCGTAGCAAGTATGGGGTGGCCACGCATTGTGAGAATGCCCGAGGAGCAGCGCGAAGAAACGGCGACGAGAGCAGGAACGGGAGTGCGCCAATCAGCTCCGCCGGTCACCCACCTTCACTTAGTGGAGTGGTGTCGAGCTCTTTACCAGCATGTTGCTTTAGGTTTACTTGCCGTTCCAAAAAACACGCGCCACATATTTGTCCAGTTTACAGACTCCAAATAACGGAGAGGCAGGCCAGTGGTTCGGGTCGTGTCAACAGTACTCCTTTCATTCGTCTTCTTCTGCAAGGCTACTCACGTATCACTATGCACCTATAAACACTCCGCTCTCGCTTGCTCTTAGAGACTAGATCAAGCTTGATATTATTAAGGCAAAGCCTTAGATGCTTCATCAAACGCGAAATTGGGTCATCGCGTCAGCGTCCCGCGGCGTCGAGAACGAGTGATGCAAAAAATCATCATCACGTGATGACGGCACCATGTTACGTCACGATGTTGTGAAAATCACAAAAGACGTCACACAATGTGTGACGTCATTATGACGTTTCATGACGTCATTGTGACGACACGTGACGCAACGTCG
Source organism: Rhipicephalus sanguineus (assembly GCF_013339695.2). NCBI lineage: Eukaryota > Metazoa > Arthropoda > Arachnida > Ixodida > Ixodidae > Rhipicephalus > Rhipicephalus sanguineus. Next base: position 12,493 of record NW_023614804.1, read on the forward strand.
CATGATGGCGTCATCACATGACATGGTAGCCTGGTCAAATGTGTCCGGATGCACGGAGGAAATGACAACCAGGTGAGGTGCCTCCGATCTTGGAGGCAGTGCAAGACCTCGTTAGGTGTAGAAAGCTTCGAAGGTTGGCGGGCGGGTCAATACAATCGACTGAGAAGAAAAAGAAGAGGCTTCCACCTTTTAGTCGTCGTAATTGAATGCATGAGGAACCCTTATCATGAACGTGGAGGTCATTTCGTCAATCCACCAGATATTGTTCTAAGTGGAACTGGACAAGAAATGTCTGGATGTGCGCAGTCCTCATCGTAATTAACCAACCTCTGCAATGTTCCTGTTCCCTTGTTTAACAGTGAACTGCCGGGAAAGCCGACCGTCCTGACCATTTATATCGCTATTTTTGTCTGTACGGGACACGACGAGCTTCATTTTCGTCTCCTGTTTTGGTGCCAATGAATGTAAAAAAAAAAAAAAACATTGTCGCTACGTCACATTTAGCGAGCCAAACAAAGAAACAAGACTGTACAGTCGGGACGTCGAAACAGAGGTTACGAGAGTTTCCACACTGCTGCTCTTGTCTCAAGTAGCTCACACACAGGACCTAATGAAAGCAACATAAAATGAAGGTAAGGAATGTGGCAGGGGACAAACTTGCATGTTTTAACGTAAATTAGTAGTTATGACATAAGTGCAAAAGGAATTAAAGGGATGAAAAATCAACTTGCCGCAGGTAAGGACCTCACACACAGGGCAACACGCGGCACGAACGAATCGATTTATGCCCATTGTTTGGTCGCAGATTTCAATCCGCATTCGTAGGAATCAAACTTCCGTGGTCTTACGACTCATATATGCGTACCAAGCACAGCGCTGGATACGTTTCAAAATACGTCGCAGATGACGGCCATTTGTATAGTACTCGTCCGCTTCACGATTAGTTCGCTTACATCTGCCTCTCCGCTTTTGTTTGTTCTGCAGTCTTATTTTGCTGCCGAGAGTGGACGTTTAAGCACCAGGTACATACGTCGTTCATTTTTTTGCAGGTGTTCTTCAATGGCTCGATGACGTCGCTGGTCTTTCGGGTGTCAACGACGACGCCAGCAAAAATTACAGCGCGTCACCGTTGCGGCGCAGGCCAGCAGAGCTCATGGCCGCCTGTATGCGGACCGGACAGCAGCCACTGGACGCCAAGGCAGATGGCCTCGAGTTCAACAAGCTCGTGGACTCCCTCGGCCTTTCCTGGCACGCCGAAGAGCTCTCCTACCCGTCGAACAACTACTCGGCCCCGTTGAAAAGCATTGGTCGACCTCGCTTTCAGGTGATGGCAGAACTCGTGAACTTGAGTACTTAACGCGTAACCGAATAGGACGTGTAAAGTAGGTGGTGAGCTTCCTTGGTCTGTCGGCGTCGGTTATGTTTCTGCGGTCCGCCATGGCGCCCATGCATGATCCTTGAACGCCCAAACATGTAAACGCAATAGCGTTAAAGAGCTCTCGTTCCGCAGATATTCCGTTGGTCGGCGTCGTTGGTTGTGAGCGAAAAAATCATCAACTTGTATAAAATAAACAATAAAAAAAATCTTAGGTTCGGAGTGAGATCGAACCCAGGCCGTCTGCATGAAAGCAGGTGTTCTACCACAGAGCCACCCCATTGCTTGGAACTGCACTGAAATTAACTTAATGCTTCACAAACATACGCGTCCTGTGTACAGGCGTCTTAGTACGAGATGTAATATCGCAGTAAAACGGGGTACAAGCGTATATTGCCATCGGGCGTCACAAAATGTGAACTGCATAACGAGTTGGTGGTTTAAAGCCGGCCACCCATTACAGAAGGCACACACATTACTGCGCGTATTCCCTTACGAACACGTAGGGGGTGGATCGCAACTTCGAAAAAGTATCACGCGCGTAATTGCTGCTGGTTTAAAACATGCCACCCCTTACAAAGGGCATACGTAATAGGGCGCGCATTCTCTTACACACATGTAGGGGGTACGCCGTTGTCATAAAAGTGCTGTTGAAGAGGGCGGAAACCTTTTCCTTTACTATAGGCATGTCGAGTGTGTGTGTGTGTGTGTGTGTGTGTGTGTGTGTGTGTGTGTGTGTGTGTGTGTGTGTGTGTGTGTGTGTGTGTGTGTGTGTGTGTGTGTGTGTGTGTGTGTGTGTGTGTGTGTGTGTGTGTGTGTGTGTGTGTGTGTGTGTGTGTGTGTGTGAGAGAGAGAGGGAGAGACCGGGCGACTTAACATAATAACAAGCGAAACAGAGCACGATGCGGATGGGGCCGGATATCGCTATCGCGTTCAACTCTTAAAGGCGAAGCTTAAGCGGCCCACATTCTTTTTTCTTGCGCTCAGAGTTCTTGAGTCATAGAAGTTGCGAAACACCCCATAGGATCCATGTTTTAAAATCCGCACACGTCATTGGCTGAAATAGTGGAGATCAGCTGATAGCAGCGTCACCTGTGCGGGGAAAGACAAACAAGCTAACAAATGCCATTTTTGTTTGTTGCGTTGCACAACTCCGCAAACGATGCCGAATTGATTAATCGAGCAGTGTACATGTTTACGCTTGCGCTTACACTTTACAGATGACACTGCTGCCATAGAACTTTTCGACTAAAGTGCTTGTAGTTCTTGCCGCAGCAACTCGCGCAGTGACAGCGAACACTCCAGCGATCGCGTCGACGTTTTCCTTCGGCGCTCTGAGGTGGCGCGCCAGTTTTCTCTCCTCCTCAAACTCGTCCATGGGAATGTCCGGATTTCAGTGTCATGAGTGGGGTGATATCACACTTGTGCAAATATCTACCGCTATAATTGTGACGCTTTTAATGTAAGGCCCTTTTTAACGCCGGAGCTGTTTATGCTCGAAGTATGGCCGGTGTCGTAGACAGAAAGTTCTGCGGGTGTGCGTTACAGAAATCGGGTATGTACCAAGCAGTTCCTAGCATAGCATAGCCACGCATAGTATAGTTTAGCAAGGGGATGGGAAAGGAAAGTGAGGGTTAGGAGGAGAGATGGCACTATAGAGAGCGATAAAGAAAGAAAGATGAAAAAAAGAAAGAAAGAAGAAGAAGAAGGCGTGGAACTGGCTTTGAATTTTTATCTCTCGCACCATGGGCGCAGACAAAGGGGTTCCAAACCCCATTATTTTTATTGCGATAGCAATTATATGGACAGTCTCGGCTGGAAAATGTCCGTCCCCGTCGCCGTCATTCACCGTATATGTATAAGTATGTATATATATAGAAAAGCCACAAAGGAAAGTAATTCAGAAATTCTTTCCGACGCGCGGAATCGAACGGGCGACCTCTCGATTTGCAGCCCGCCGCGTTAGACGTTAGGCCACGAGAGCACCGTCTTTCAGCCTGCTAACGGCGAGCTATTTATATACATCATGTAATTCAGCATGCTTCTTAGTGGCCACATAGATGGCGCGACGTGCGCGCGTGTGGCGCACTTTAAAGATCGTCGCCCCGCTCTTGCGAACGCCGTTGCTCTTCGCTCTACAGGGCGTGGTCGCTTTCGTGCGCTTATCTCGAGGAAAGAAGGGGGCGGTCGGTGGGGTCCTTCGCTTCGCTCGCTGCAGCGGCCGCGTTTGGGAAAGGAACGCGCTGTTCAAACAGAAATAAGTAACAACTGTGGCAATCAGTTCGCGCTCGTCTTGTGTGTGCCTGTTCGTTCGTTTCGTGCGTGCTGCTTTATGTTTGAGCAGTGCGCTTCAAGTGTCAAGCTGTGACGCGTTAGTTCGCGCTCGTCCCGTGTGCGTTCTTTTCGTGCGTCCTTTGGGCTCGAGCGACGCGCTGGTAATTTCGAGCTGCTTTCCGTTCTTCGCGTTACATTACAATTTATTGCTATCGCATTCATTGCTTCGCCGTTGCGGCGAAACTGTGACTTTTTTAGTTTCTATGCGTACATGTACATACATACGGGTAAACACAAAGGCACACACGTCATGTATATATAAAAGGGTCGGACAATCCCCCCCCCCCCAACTTAAGAAACAAATCCCTTGCTATATACGAGCTCACACTACAGCGCATTAGTCTTTTTTCTAATGTAGTGTAGAGAATCGCCGTTCCGCTACGGTACTGTCCATTCATTCTCGTTAGACAGGTCATAACCCACTATTTGAAAGTGCTATTTTAATATGTGCTTTTCAGTATAGTTTTTTTTTTTCATTTTTATTTCGTGCTTCTTACCATTGAGTTTTTCTGCAATTATTTGCTTGTGTAAGCCTTGTCTATTGTAGATTTCTCTTTCTCTAATATGTATACCTTCTTGGACTTCTGTGATAGTCATGAGAAGACTGCAGCCTTCGCTAATTATTTACTGATGAGTGTAAGTAAAAAGGCGCGAAAAAACGTCTTTTTCTCGGCTTTTTGCGTCATGAGTCGACGACAAAGTGCCTGATTTACATCCTGCTATCCCCATCCTCCGAGAATTGTTCTACTTGCTCGTCATCGTGGCTGGACGTTCGACCTTACCCTCGTACTACTTTCAGTTTATATCTGCTATTTAGTGTTATCGCCGTACTTGCTGCCCTCCTTTATTGCTGCAATATTGAAAATTGCCTGCAAATTATTGAAAATTGCCTGCAATATATTTAGAAACCTCACGCCAGATATCCGCACCTTCAAAGTCGTCCTCTATGCGCATCATGGGCTTGTGGGTACCGTATTTACACGATTGTAGGTCGAACCATTTTATGTAAATTTGAAGTCCGAAGTTGGCTACCGCCAGCTACTACGGCAATTGAACTGCTACCGTCAGTTACGGCGGGACAAATGAGAAAACAGGGTAGCTGTGGCATGGTTAGGACATTACGTTTGTGTTCCGGCTCTACCTGTAACATATAAGGTATTTTCTCGCGTATAATTTGCACCCTGAGCACTGGTTTCGCGGAAAACTTCCTAAAAATGATCCCTGCGTATTGCCCGCAAAGCTTGCTTCCCTGCACCGCTGTATAGCATTGCCGTGTAGCCATCTTTGCACACTGTAATTCGTTTTTTTTTTTGCTTTACTTAACAAAACACATCGTGGGACTGGTTGGTGATAGTACATTCTTACTTCAAATTTTACGAGCACAGGACAAAGAAGTGCGTGACATGGCGTGCGCCGACTCCAACTATGGAATTAGCACCCGTCCCTTTCATTCATCTCTCTCTCTCCTGTCCTGGCCTGGTGGCTGGCGAAATTGTCACGCAGCAATCTCGCGTCTTCGCTTCGGAAACAGGAACGCCGAGGACTCACTGCAAGGCCAGCAGGGCCCGGGTATCTAAGTTCATGAAGAGGGATCACGAGCGAGCGCGTGTAATCAGTCCAGCGACTACGTAAATAACTCTCCTTTATGAAATCCGTTCGCGTTTTCTTTTGTGGTGAAATTTGAGGGGGTCAACCTACATTCTAGTGGACTTACAGTCGTGTAAATGCGGTAACCATTTCACTGCGCCGCTTGGCGAGGCACCTCACAAGTTTGGTCTCCTCGCGTGCCTCGGGGCCCAAGCACTCTCTCAATATCCATCCGGTCCCTGCAAACGGTGTCGATGACTTTCTTCAGGATGACCGGCAGCCTGTCACATACTATCTTGTAAGCAAAGCTGTTCGTGTCATTTGGGCTGAGGAGCAACAGCAATAAACCCACCACCTCCTTCTTGATTTGAGCATCTGCTGAATGATGCTCTGGTGCCACCATGACCGCTTCCACCGCGGTATTCCACCATGGCTTTCTTGTGTCGCTGCATTGTCTCGCTGAATCGCTATTACGATAGTTGGTTCTGTTACTAGTTACGTTGTAAGGTGCAACTCTGGGAAGGCCCGAAACTGGAGGCTGAGGCTCAGAATGAATACAGTCGAACACGGATATATCGAACTCCAAGGGGATCGCGAATTAGTTCGATATATGAAAAATTCGACATAAAAAAATACATGTCCCCAGACCTTACCAGTGGCAGACGATCACCTACAATCGGCGCATTCAAGAATGACAACTAAATCCGCACACACAATGCAACAGAATGTTTTATTTGCGTGAAAAAAATCGCTTATCTTGGCCTGCTTCTTTGTCTTCGAAACGAAGTTGAAGACGCTGGCCTCGATCTTATCAAGGCTGTCCAGGTGCGACACCCCGGTTCCCGCCATGTCGTCGCAACAACGGTGAATCAAGCCGAACGCTGCCGCCACTTCAGCGGCGGAGTACGCGCGTGCAGCCGCCGCCTCGTCCGGACGATCTTCGTCGCCACTTGAGCTGTCGGCCTGGGCATCCTGGGTCCCTTCGACCGCAGCTACAATGTCCTCGTCAGCGAGGCTCGCAACAGCCTGAACATTGCAGTCCGCTTCCACAAAATCGTCCGCAGACACTTCGGGTAGTATGGCAGCCGTAAAGAGGGACGACAACTCGCGAAACGCGTCGTCTATGCGCTCGTCGTCGCAGTCCACCGGTTTCCGCAAGTTCCGCCGTCACGAAGCCTGCCTTCCGGTAGCAGTTGGCCACAGTGTCCGTCTTCACGTCTTGCCAGGCGCCCGTCATCATTTGAATGGCACCAAGCAGGTCAACCTTCAGCTCGGTGCCCATGCATAGAGTGCCTGTTCAAGAACCAGGCAGAGAGTGCCTGTTCTACTTTCCCGTGGGCAGGAGCGCGCACACGACAGGCTCCCGATGTTCGCTGCTTTGCTGCCTTTGCCTTGATATCTGCCTTGTTCTTCAACAAGGTGCTCAGTGTGCTCCGTGGTATCCCGATGTCGTCCGCCACGGCCGAAATTTTTTCGCCCACCTCAACACGCTGTATGGCTTTCAACTTCCTCGCAAAGTCAAGGTTCTTGCTCCTCTTGACGCTGGCCATTGCCAAACGAGAAGTCGAAAATTCAAGCAGTCTGCAGCGCCTTTGCACAGCACGCACAGCACGCACGCAAAAGAGGAACGCGGTGGTATGAGACAACTACGGAAGTGGACTCCGCCAACAAAGCGCTCGCGATCTGTCGCGATGGCGGCGATGGCTACCCGGGCGCCCGGGCTACCTGCCAGGGCAGCAGCGATGTACGAAAGGCGCGAGCTGTGGTTGGCTGAGCAAATACGAAAGGCGCGGGCTGTGGTTGGCTGATCAAAACTCACAAAACACCAACAAAAGAAAAGGCGAAAGGAGGAGGCCGCCGGCTACTTCGTTCCTGTTCTCCGAGCCGACGGTAACGCGGAGAAAGCATGAGAAAGAGAGAGAGAGAAAAAAAGAAGAAAAAAAAGCCGTTCTGCAACTTGGAGAATGCGCCCAGCACGAGTACAGTCTGAGCCCTCTCGCCCTCACGTTTTTCGAGCGTATCAGGTGTCGGCGGAGGCGTGGTGCCGCGAAGGTCGCGGGTCGCAGCGAGTGCCGACGGGCGCCTTCCAGCTCGCGCGGTGTTCGATATACCCGATGGCGGGTAAAAATACCGTTCGATGTAAACGTGCGAATTTCTATACTTTTACACGGGATTTTCAAGGGGATAATTTACGAGTTCGATATAGCCGAAAATTCGATATATGTGGGTTCGATATATCCGTGTTCGACTGTATACTGCTTTCGCGTGTCAGACTGGTTCCTTCCCCTTTCCGGCACGACCTTCGAAACACAGCGGGAGACGGCCTTGCTTCTTTTCTCCTTCTGTCCTTGCACTCGATTGCCATAAAATGGGAACACGCACGCACAAATGTGCACAAAAAACATGCACACACGCGATCACAAGCGCACTGTAACAGCGTCCTGTGAATCTCGAGCCCTCTGACTCAGTTTTAGCACAAAAGTGTTTTATGCCGGGGTCTACCACGGCTCCACAGGCGTATTTCCGTCACGGTTATGACGTTGTAAAATATATGGTCTAACAGATTGCAAAAACAAAGTTCCGCCACCGCGAGTCGAACTTACGACCCCTCGCTCCGCAGCGTGCGGCGAGAAACGACACGGCCACAGACGGCACGTTGTTCACCATACTAACAGCGAGCTATTTATATACACCATTTATCGGTGGCGGTACTCAGAGATCGGTGGCACTTCAGCGTGTTTTCATTATCACTAGCGAAATGGCGCGAAGCGCTCAGAGGGCGCGCTTTAAAGATCGTGGCCCCACGCGTTGCGATAAGCGCGCGCCTCTAGAGGGCGTGGTCGCTCGTGCGCACGCGCTTATCTCGTGATGGCAGCGGTTTGTACGTCTTGTGCTCTCACCGCAAGTTCACGTTGAAGTTACAGGGAACACGACGGTCACTTCCCTCAGTGCAGCGGCCGCTTTTGCGAAAGGAGCGCGCTGCTTATACGAAAGAAAGTTACAACTGTGACATTTAGTTCGCGCTCACCCTGTGTACACTTGTGCGTTCGTTTCGTGTGTCCTCCTTGTGTTTGAGCAGCGCGTTTTAACTGTCGAGCTGTTACCATTGTTAGTTCGCGCTCATCCTGTGTATGTTCTTTCAGTGCGTCCTTTCTGCCTGAGCAGCGCGTTGCAAGTTTCGAGCTGTTTGCCGTTCTTCGCGTGACATTGCATTTTGTTGCTATAGCATTAATTCCTTCGCCCTTGTGGCGAAACAATGCACAACAAACGCTCAACTACATCTGTGAACACACGTTTCACTTTCGCGTTATACCAATTTATGACAGAGGGAAATATGACAGAGGGATCAGCCATGTTTTTTTTTTTTTTTTTGGTGTTGCTTAACCACGGCTGCACTTCAGTGGCCTTCCTGATCTGGGGCTTTTGATAGCCGCGATTTGGGTGTTGGAGTGGCCATGGTTAGCTGCAACCAGCCCACCCGCAATACATTCGTCTCGCAACAATATGTACCCCAAAATACCTTTGATATTCCTTTTCAGTGATGGCGATGCGTCCGCGAGGGTTTCATTGCCACCAGTGTGGATCAGCGCGAGGTACAATTTCGGCCATTCGAATGTCGTCAGAGGCTGTTTCATGGAAGAAAGCGATCGCTGCGCGAAGTTTCGGCTTTATTTTATCCAGTCAGCTTGAGCAAGAAAATAACTTGTATTTTACGCATATACGCTACTACCGTTTTTCGTATTAAAAGTTGGCATTCATGTTAAAGAGGCGGGGCGTGCAAACACGGACACAATATATAAGTCAATACACCACAAACGCCCTGTCTCTTTAAATGAATACTTACCAACTACCTCACCTCTCTGTTACTAATGTTGTTACTGCGCACACTCTTTCTTGGATTACTTGAAATGCGATACTACGTCACCTGCATGCTCACTTTACTGCTTCGTTGTCGTAGTTGGCAAGGTATCTAGAAAAATGCTCTTCAGTAAAAGTGTTCGACCTTTTGTCTCGTAGGTGGAACCTGCCACTCTGGTTCCGACTGGACCTGCTCCCTTCCGATGTCTACCACTCCCGCAGGAGGACGCTCTACGTGTCACCGTCGCCTATGGCCGAGCTTTGCGACCGCATGCAGTCTCTTTTAATTGCCTCAGACTTCACGTACGCTGCGTACCTGCGATTGTTCAATGTCACTTTTCTGAACACTCCAGACGGACCCAAGCCAGCGCCTTCGTTCATGTCTTTCCTGGAAAACGGCGCCTCCGCCAAAGTCCAGAAAGACGTGTTTGAGAACTTGAGCGCGGTTGCTCATGCACGTCATCCGCGGCCAAAAGTGCTTCAGATACGGCGCCTAGCCTTTTCGCTAAAAGGTGTAACTCTTGTCGACATGTTGCGCGTCCTCCAGGACAGCACCCGGGCAACCCCGTCCCTTACCAACGAAGACGCGATCGCGATGAGCGATAGGGAGCTCTTGAAGGCAATAAACACGCTCTTCGCGGCCTACTCACCCAGGGACATCTTGTACCACACGACTTGGTGGCTCCTGCAGCTCATGGGACCCTTGGTCAGCGACGATTTGTTCTCGCTAATCCACGCTCACAACTCAGGCGAGATGTATTTACGTACTTCGTGCGCAGTGCAGTTGGAGGCGACGTATGGTGTACTACTAGTCGCTATGAGCCAGTCTAGTCTCTCAGGCATCGAGCGCCTGTCTGTCGAACGCCACTTGCAAGACGTACGCGCGGTCGCGCTGGTGCTCTTAAGCAACGCCGGCGGCCTGGCTTCCCGAACAAAACGTTCTTTGACGTCGGTCCTTGAAAAGGTGGATACGATCGTCTGGTCGGACCAGTTTCCAGTTCCACTCCATCTGGCAGCGATTGAAGGGCTTGTACGGTGGACGGTTACGGCGTAAACGACCAAGTTTCTTTGCTCGGTGGCTCGACGACAGAATTCGCATTCAAGAATCGTCGGTGGCAGTCGAGCGCCTCGCGCTGGCCGAGGACATTCTGGCTGGACCCGGGTCACGTGACCTCACACAGCCCCATCACTCAAGCGATAGCCGTGTCAGTGGCAGCACTGCGCCCTCCCTTCTACTATGCCGAGGCACAACTGCCAATGCTATACGGAGGACTCGGATTCCTCTACGCGCGGGAAATGTTCCGAATGCTGAGCTCTACGGCCGAGCTACTCAACGGAATGGGCGGATGGCAACGACGCCTTGTCGCACCGTCTGGATCGGGCGAAGAGGCGGCGCTCTGGGAATCGTTCTTCTCGTGTCCGCATAGCGTCGACAAGGGTGCCCTCTATCCCGAGCTGCCGGCGTTACACGTGGCGTACGAGGCCTACACCCGCTTCGGCAATTACAGTAGTGACGTCCCGCTGGCAGGCCTCGAAGGATACGGCCCGGAACAAGTGTTCTTTCTGACCTTCTGCCACGCAACGTGCGAGGTTGACTCGTCGGGACGATTAACGTCGCGGTACTGCAGCGCCGCGGCGAAAAACTTCGGCCCTTTTGCGACGGCGTTTTCCTGTCCACGGGGATCCGAAATGAACATCGACGAAAGGTGCGAGTACATCTAGCGGCCAGCCTTACTTCAGACTGCAGGAGAACGTTTAAAGCGTTAGTCTGTACACCTAAGTTGGTAGTTAGTCCTTATAGGTTAATCTTCTATTGTTTTCTGATTTATAGCGTGCTGCATGCGCGCGTTAGTCAGTGCTGTCCACCTTCGAAAGGGGTGTTTTTTTTTTCAATTAGGTTTTCATGAATGGCGTAACCACTCCTGCTGAACGATCTTTCAAGCGCATTTGGGTGCATTTCAACGTTGAACTTATATTTACTGTTTTTCGCGACACAGCTCTAATAAACAGTTTTCAGTTATTCATTGCAGCAGGTTTTAATCGAACCCACTACCATAGTTCAGTGGGCACGGATCCTCGTTCTGATCACGTAGCTTCGTGCTGCATATTTGCTGACAAAGGTCGCAATACTCTCCATATGGATCGTAGAAACAATACCGTGTGCATAGGTATTCTTGCACATTAAAAGGCCCAAGCGAAGAACAATATCTTACGCCCGGCAATGGCGAAATGTGTGCACTCTGTGTGGCCTTGACACTTACCCAGGAATTCCGGGCATCGCTTTCAGTTCACCGTTTTTTCCAACCACGTGGCGCACGGACCTTCACGTTTCAAGATGAACGGGATATGCAGTGTAGCGGATAAAACGACAGTTCATATCTAAAAATTTTTACTTCTGCCGCAATGGCGAATCAGTGACTTTTAAAGCAATTGGAAATTGGAATGTTATACGAAGTAAAGCTAGCAGCTTACACCTTTCGCATCCGACCATGCGTAACTCAGCAAAACGATGAAGTAAGGAAATAGCCGCTGCAGCGAGCGAAGCGACCTTTACGCTGTCTACCGCTTCAACGCAAACTGAGCTGTGAGTACACAGCATGCTGTTACGGTTCACATTGCGCGGCCATGACGAAAACGAACGCAAAGCACAGATTCCAGCCTGCGCCTAGGGCCAGCACGCAAACGTGTTCTGACGTATCTGTGGAACGTGCTGATTATGCGCTGGTGTGCTATGAGTGTTAGTGAAAGCGCGGAGCCCACTGTCTCCCTTCGGACGCCTACCCCTTCCTGGTCTGACGGCGAGCGCGCGAGGCGCCACTTCATCTGGGCTTTGGGACATGTCTCGACAAGTGTCGCTGCTGGGCCAGCTGGGAAGACGAAGTCCCGGATGAAGGAGAAGATATAAAGGGAGGCGGGCTAACCGCCGTTCGGCGCTTTCCCTTGCTGCACCAGGAGTTACATCAACTGTACCGTCTCCGCAGAGCCTCCGGAGGCGCTGCCCTCCTACGGAGACTGTGGAGCCGACCAGCTGCAGAGATGAGACAGATCTTCGCTTTCTATATGAACTGGTGTCCCACCATCCCTGTCCTGTCCAGCCCCCTGCACCGCACCAGCAGCCTCTGGATGGAGAGTTGGAGCTGGGCAAACTCAGCAAAAGGCCGACACTGGAGTGCGAGCTCCACCAGCTAGCCGTGGCGAAAATCTACAGCAGGCTGCGCGAGTATCTCCTGGTGTTCCCGGATGGGTCCGTCCGGAGCAGCCCCCGCTCGGCCACGGCTGCATGTGTCATACCAGCGACTGGCGGACGACAATGTGACGCCGCGTTCCCTTCACTCTAAAAAAAGAGTCCTTTGACTCCTTTCAGACAGTGCTGACTTGCCACGTATATATGACTCTCTGTAAATAGGCACGCCAACTCCCTTTAGGGATCATCGTATAATCTCATCGGAGAGTCATGTGACCCACAAGAGAGTTAACGTGCCTCCTTAAATATAGTTATATACGTGGCAAGTCAGAGCTCTCCGAAAGGGGTCACATATACTCTTTTTCGTCTCATACTCTTTTAGGAGCTTGCTTCTTTTTCTGAGGGGTTCTCTAGTACCTCCTGTCGTGTACGCTGCGCGTGCTCCGCCGAGAGCGGAGCACGCGCTCAAGTGCACGATTCAAGGGCCCGTGCTCCGCAGAGCGCGCCGAGAAGAAAGAAGAAGAAGTCGAAGAAGCCAAGACAGCAGCGCGGAGGGCAATGCAGCAGTAGTGTGGGCTCGCCACCAAGACCTTGCAGTGAAAGCTCGCGAGGCCAAAGAGAGGTTGACAGCAAGCACAAGCCACTACCAGCATTGACGCGGCGGCAGCAGCGAGGGCTCGCGATGCCGAAGCTAAACGGGCTCATCGACAAGCAGACCCGGAGGCCGCACGGGCCCGCGAGGCCGCAGCGAAGCGGGCGAAAAGACAAGCGGACCCCGAGCTGAGAGCCCGCGAAGCAGAAGAAGCCATTATACTAACAGGAAAACGTCCCCCCGAGCTTTTCTGATCCTTAAATAAGCTCTTGAACGAAATGCATATACTGCATCAATATGTGAATTTATATATATCGATCGATATGCAAGTTATAAACATTGTGTATATAACATTGTGTTATAAACATTGTGTATATACAATCACACCACAACAACTCCCGTTTCACTTCTGATTATGATGATGTTTGAGCCGATGTACAGAGGGTTCACGGTTTACCGGATTTAACCTCTGGAGCAACACTCTTCATCATCATTCACTTCGTGGATATGCTGCAGGGGTGTAGCCAAGGGGGGGGGGGGGGTTAAACCCCCCTCCGAAATTTTTCAGTTTTGCTTGCGTATATATACACGCACACATACAATTAAACGCACGCACGAACATACATAAAGTATGGTTGAACCAACGTTGGGTTGAACCCCCCCCCCCCGAAAAATATTTCCGGCTACGCCCCTGATATGCTGTGATTTTTTATAGTGTACCACGCCAGCTGCACAGCTTCCACTGGGCAGCCGACTACCTCGCTGCTACAACACCCCAGCTGCCTGTGGCGATCCTCTGCGACTTCCGGCCAGTCTACAAGCGTTGCTGTAGCCAGACCGAGCCGGGATCACCGTGGCGCTGCTGCACATTAAAGGGATACTGAACAAAATTTTCGCCGCCGAGATAAATGGCCCAATTGAAAGATTGGGCGCAGAAATTTGTTGAAACAACCTTCATTTCAGCCACAGACTAGCAGAAAATAATGAATTTAATGCATTTTTCGCAAATTGGCGCGTCTAGCGGCCGCGCCGCGAACTGCAAAATCGCTTACCAATCGACATCGCAAGCCGCCACCCGCTGCCGCGCGTCTCTCTCAAAACGTGTTCTCACGGTCGGGAAGGTGTTCTTGAGAGGAGAGGTGGAGAAAGGGAAGTGGCAGGGCAGGAGAGAGCGTGCCGGTTGCCCGCCTCTTGCTGGAGCATTCGACGTCACGGCCGTCAACAAGTGCACTGGCGTGCAGCCGCCGCGCTCTCACAATCCACTAAAAATACGGCCAACTGCTCGAAATTACGTGAAATAAACGCTGTTTATAGGAACAGTCGTGTAGTCCGAGTCAAATGCAAGTGTTTTGGTAGCTTTTTCAAATTTTTGTTCAGTATCCCTTTAAGCTAGCCGCTGTCAGAGCTAGCGGTGTGCGTCTGTCCCTCCACTGGCTTCCTTCACACGACGGGATAGCGGGGAACGAGGAAGCAGACGTCGTCGCTAAGGCAGCACACCTCTGCGGTAGTCCTGTCGGACTAGTCCCGGCAACGACTGCTGCAGCTGCTACCAACGGCCCACTCTGACAAGCGGGTGGCAAGGGTCAAAGCAACTCCACCCCTACCAGAGTCCGACCAGGAGAGACACGAGTGGTGGCTGCTGCTTTGCCTGCGGAGCGGCGGCGCCTGGCCTGCTGCACGCATGTACTCCACGGGTCGCTACTCATCACCTTAGTGAGGCAGATGCGGCGACGCCTAAATGCTGGAGCATATCTGCTCCTGCCCTGCTCTGACCGCTGAACGATGCAAGATGGTGAGCCGCTATCGACTGCTCGGTCTCACTGCGACAACAGTGGAGGACTTCCTCTTTCCCGCATGCATGGTCAAAAACACCAGCCCTGCGGCCGCAGATGGACTCTACCGTCGCAGATGGATGGTGTCGCGCTGTTTGTTCGCGTGCAAGTATGTGAACACCTCCTTGCTGAGAGAGGGAGAGAGAAAACCAGTGCTGCGCGTGTGTGCTTCTTTGCTGCCCCAGTTGTGTGTTGCGCTTGATGTAGTCGGGGGCCTGCCCATAGGGCCGGGTAGCAGCCAGGCCTCAGGGAGAAGTACAGCTCAGGAGCCGGAGCAAATTACAAGAACGTTTATTTACATGACGATTTGGTAGCGTGTGATAGCGTGTTTGGAGCGTCTCGATGCTCGCGTTATAAAGCCTGGGTCTTCCTCAGATTCCCTGTTGGGGAAAACCAGCGAGTCCAGGACAGTCCAATCAACAAGTCTTTTTCATCTCCGTCACCAAAGGGGAAAGATCAAGCACCGCCTCCTTCCCACCCCAGGAAAGAGAGAAGCGGCACTCCCGGCTGAACGGACGGTGCCCGGGAGGTGAACAAAAGACACAATAGGGCACCATACACACAATTAAGGGATCACGGCGGCGCACTTTCCTGAAAACTGGCTGTGATGTCAGGTGCAGTCTTGCCTCGATAGCGCCGCCGCGCAGCGGACGGCCAGCTGCCGGTCGGGTCACAAGGCCACAAAGACACCGCGTAGTGTGGGAAAGGTGCCCGATAAAGAACCTCAGGCGCTCGGCTGCATCTCGGTCCGGTGCATCTCGCAGAATGCTGAAACAAAGCAGTGCACAAGTGATTGCCTCTTCCGAGCAGCCATGATTACAAATAGTTCATTTCCAGGCCATAAAACCGTCAAACTCGGCCGAGTGTGTCCAAGGCGATTGACGAGGTGCACTGACAGCCTTGAAGGGTTCAAGGCACGACAGCTGTGTTGTCGCCGCATCAGGTGCACTTCGGGGAACGTTGAAGGCGAAGAAAGCAGGGCAGATGCCGCCAAATCATTCCCACGGCGCAGCGGCGCCAAGCCGTGAAAGCAGATCATAACGCGCTGTACTAGTCAAGAACACCCGGCTGTCAATTGAGTCTCCTTACTCCAGAAAGCCGTAGACCGTTTCCCTGGTCCGGTAGATCAAGTTGCAGGGCAAGCTTGAAAGGTGGTTGACAAGAGTATGAAGTTGGGGCATGTTGGTAATGCATAACTTATCACGTAGCGCAAAATTTGACACTGGACAAGAGAGGGACGAAGACGAGCGCTTACTTCCAACAAGGTTTATTTCGAGGAGCGTACACATATATACTCTCGAAATGCGAAAAACAAACAAATCATTCAAGAAGCCCACAACTGGCATGCACGAAAGTCGTACATTCTCAGGAAAGACAATTCTTTTTGACAAAGCCCGAGAGAGGGAGTGCTGACGCAGTTCAGCCCTAATCTACAAATCCTTTTTGCCTCGATAATTTCTCGTCTTTTTATTTGTTTATTCCCACGATAACGGTGTCATGAAAAAGCGGTTTGCAGCCGCTTTTTCGAATGCCGGGGTACCCCTCTCACATACAGGTTTCAGTCGCGGAAGTTTGGTGAAGAAGCTTCAACTCATCGGAAAAGCGCTCCCACATGTTGAGCCGTAAGGCCTCAGAGGCTTGCTGTAGTCCCGCATCTACATGCAGTATCTCACAAAAATTGAAAAAGGTTGGGAGCGGGCCAATGTGAAAGGTGGTTTTTTCTGCCCCGAAAAAGCTGTCGTACTTGTGCACTAAGGATGTCTCAAATGCAAAACGAGGATGCTCAAAAAAGCACAAGATCCCGTTCGTCACGTGTACAGCAAATGCAGTCTATCAGATACCTCTTTCATGCGGCAAAAAGTACATAGGACAAACTGGCCGCTGTATTAATGACCGGCTCCGGGAACATGCTTGCAATGTCAAGAATGGTCGCGATGGTTTCTTGGCATTGCACTGCAGCACGTGCGGCTGCAAACCGCTTTTTCATGAAACCTTTATCGTGGGAAAAAAAACAGAAATAAAACTACAAGAGAAATTATCGAGGCAGAGAGGATTTGTAGATTAGGGCTGAACTGCGTCAACACACCCTCTCTCGGGCTTTGTCAAAAAAATCACAGCCTATCCACATGGTGAATGATGATGAGTGGGGCGAAGCGAATTGGCGCTGCAGCACGGCGATGGCATTGGCGCGAGCGTGGTCCTTCTTTATGGAAGATATTGTGACTAGATTGTTTGAGAAGCACAATCTGTTACACCGCAACTATGGCCGAAACTGTTGTCAAGGGAGTCCCGCTGGAAGCGCGCGTCGGCGCCTTCGGGCAGAGCCCGCCTGATGCGTTTTGCAGCCACTTCACATGCTCGCACAGCCTCGTGCTCTGCCTGCCGGTACGCGCGCTTTCTCGCCGCTTCACGGTCCTTCACATTTTGAAGATCCGATTCGCGCCGCAGCCGTGCAGCTTCGGCCTCGCGTGCTCGGACGGCGGGGTCTTCGCGACGCAGCCGTGCAGCTTGTTGAGCAGCTTCGGCCTCGCGGGCTCGAACGGCGGGGTCTTCGCCTACGACACGTTTCTTCCTATCGCTTTCTGCAACCATGCTCGGGCTTAACACAATGGACTTCTTTAAACGTTCAGCGACCGTGGCCACTGCATCACGAGCATACCCTACATCTAAAAGACGTGTAACCTGTGCGTTAAAGCTATCACTCATTTTGTGCTCACACGACTTGGTGAGGGCTGACTTAAGGCAAGACATGGCGATGCCGTTTTTTACAACCTTCGAGTGCTTCGACGAAAAATTTAACAGCGGTTTCGAAGATCTAGGAGAATACTGCCAATACACGTGGTTCTTCTGGAACATTAAGGAAATGTCTAGAAATTGTATTCCATTATTCTGAGGCACCTCTTTAGTGAAGCTCATCCCTCCTCCATTTAATTCAAATTTTTCACTCACGGAAGTTACCACCTTTCAAAGTCCTCATCACTACAAAAAATCAAGTAGTCGTCCACATAACGAAAAACCTTAATAACCGAATTACCTAAGGCGCCTTCCAAAAGATTGTCAATCTTGCTAAGGTATAAATCACTAAGAACCGGAGCAACTTTAGAACCAATACATATCCCTGATTTCTGCACATAAACGCCTTCCTTCCAACCTACCAGCGTCGACCTTAAATACATGGATAGGATTTCTAGAAATGCCCCGGTAGAAACACCACATTTTTCGGTGAAAACCGTCTGGTGCTCTTGCTCGTTAATACAATCATTAACGCATTTTAACAAGTCATCATGCGGCAAAGAATAATACAGGTCTTCAATATCCATACTAAAGGCCTTACAACAGCCGGGGTTCTCCTCTGAGAGGAACTGAACTAGCGCCTGAGAATTACGCATACGAAAAGGGTCTGAAAAACTCAAGGAGGTTAAGCAGTTCTGCAAATAACTAGATACAGCGACTTGCCAGGTGCCTTGCTCTGAGACGATTGCTCGAAACGGAATGTCGTTCTTATGTGTTTTGGCTGAAAAAACAATTCTAAAGTAAGCGATTTAGCCTTCTTGACATTACAAGCTATTCTCTCAAGATTATGTCTTAACAAAGGTCGACAGCACGTTGCCTGACTACCGATGGCTTAAGTTTTACCGTCCTAAAATTATTTTCTATGGCTGTTAATGCTTTTTTCCGAGAACAAACTGTCCGGCATAATTACAAATACCCTTCCTTATCTGAAATTACTGGCCTGAGTTTCTTTTCGACACAGTAATTTACCAAAGGCCGGACAGGATCAGAACACTTGAGATGCATATTACAACCCTTGATGCTAGCAACGCAGTCTGAAATGCAGTGGGAACGCTCTTCTTCAGGAACAAGTCTAGTGATTGTACGCGGCAAACTTAAAACGTCTATTGGTTTCAGGTTCGGCTTAAAGCAGTATTTAGGACCTAAGGCTAGGGTTTTACAGTGACTGTCATCTAAGGCAGCTCCGCCAAGGACTAGCAAGTTATTTTGCGGTGAAACAGTAGAAATAATCTTCCTCTTACATGGTTGAAGTTCTCGAAGTTTTACCCTCCATATGAATTCCGCATGCTGGTTAGCTACCCTCATCCAGTCGGCGTACATCTGCTTCTGGCGGCGATCGTCACGCGAAGTCGAGCAACGTACCTTGAGGCATTCCTGGTAAAATCTCACTTGACGCCATGATTCCGCGGTCAAAATGGCACATATCCTCCTGGCATGTCCGGTAGATGGTTGCAGAAACCCGCACAACAGTTGAACTTCAACTGGGCAAACTCTATTCTTAGAAAACCATGAAAAAGTTCTAGCACGGACCAAGCAAATAGCAATTAAAGAAGCCAAAGATGCAGGATTGTTCAGATAAGTAGGGGAACACGGAAAAGGGCTCAGAGTACTAGAAATGAAGCTTAGAATAACAGAGAGCTGAGCTAGTTGGTAAGTATTCATTCTAAAAAGACAAGGCGTGCAAACACGGACACAAGAAAGAAGTCAGGACACCACAAACGCCGACTAACAACTGAAGAGACGCACAACGGCTGAAATTTCAGACTGAATTGAATTTCAGACTTTCAGAATTTCAGAATTTCAGGCGACTGAATTTCAGATAAGGAAGGGTATTTTGTAATTATGCCGGACAGTTTGTTCTCGGAAAAAGCATTAACAGCCATAGAAAATAATTTTAGGACGGTAAAACTTAAGCCATCGGTAGTCAGGCAACGTGCTGTCGACCTTTTGTTAAGACATAATCTTGAGAGAATAGGCTTGTAATGTCAAGAAGGCTAAATCGCTTACTTTAGAATTGTTTTTTTTCAGCCAAAACACATAAGAACGACCTTCCGGTTTCGAGCAATCGTCTCAGAGCAAGGCACCTGGCATAGTCGCTGTATCTAGTTATTTGCAGACTGCTTAACCTCCTTGAGTTTTTCAGACCCTTTTCGTATGCGTAATTCTCAGGCGCTAGTTCAGTTCCTCTCAGAGGAGACCCCCCGGCTGTTGTAAGGCCTTTAGTATGGATATTGAAGACCTGTATTATTCTTTGCCGCATGATGACTTGTTAAAATGCGTTAATGATTGTATTAACGAGCAAGAGCACCAGACGGTTTTCACCGAAAAAATGTGGTGTTTCTACCGGGGCATTTCTAGAAATCCTATCCATGTATTTAAGGTCGACGCTGGTAGGATTGGAAGGAAGGCGTTTATGTGCAGAAATCAGGGATATGTATTGGTTCTAAAGTTGCTCCGGTTTCTTAGTGATTTATACCTTAGC
This sequence comes from Rhipicephalus sanguineus, assembly GCF_013339695.2. Lineage (NCBI taxonomy): Eukaryota > Metazoa > Arthropoda > Arachnida > Ixodida > Ixodidae > Rhipicephalus > Rhipicephalus sanguineus. The sequence goes on from NW_023614804.1 coordinate 32,530, forward strand.
AAGATTGACAATCTTTGGAAGGCGCCTTAGGTAATTCGGTTATTAAGGTTTTTCGTTATGTGGACGACTACTTGATTTTTTGTAGTGATGAGGACTTTGAAAAGGTGGTAACTTCCGTGAGTGAAAAATTTGAATTAAATGGAGGAGGGCTGAGCTTCACTAAAGAGGTGCCTCAGAATAATGGAATACAATTTCTGGACATTTCCTTAATGTTCCAGAAGAACCACGTGTGTTGGCAGTATTCTCCTAGATCTTCGAAAACCGCTGATTAAATTTTTCGTCGAAGCACTCGAAGGTTGTAAAAAACGGCATCGCCATGTCTTGCCTTAAGTCAGCCCTCACCAAGTCGTGTGAGCACAAAATGAGTGATAGCTTTAACGCACAGGTTACACGTCTTTTAGATGTAGGGTATGCTCGTGATGCAGTGGCCACGGTCGCTGAACGTTTAAAGAAGTCCATTGTGTAAAAAAGAAAGCGATAGGAAGAAACGTGTCGTAGGTATACCGTACATTCATCGCGTATCTCACGGGGTCTTCGCGCCGTAGCCGTGCAGCTTGTCGAGCAGCTTCGGCCTCGCGGGCTCGAACGGCGGGGTCTTCTCGCCGCAGCCGTGCAGCTGTCGGGCAGCTTCGGCTTCGCAGGCTCGAACGGCGGGGTCTTCTCGCCGCAGCCGTGCAGCTTGTCCGGCAGCTTCGGCTTCGCGGGCTCGAACGGCGGAATCTGCTTCGCGGCGTCGACGTGCAGCTTCGGCATCGCGGGCTCTCACCTCAGGATTCTGTCTGCGAGCGCGCGCTGCCACCGCCTTCCGTGCCATCCGTTCCGCAGCCTTGTCTTCCATCTGGCGACTCCGAGCTAAAGAGAAAGCGTGCCAAGAGGGAGCCTCATGGCGCGTTACTTCTGAAATGTTGTCTTCGGGTGTCGTTGAAAACACGAGACGTAGTAAAGAAGAAAGAACGCCACACAGGCGAACACGCAAAAAAAAACGACAGTGTCACTCGTCAACGTCGTCTTCTTCTGCTGCGTACCAGAACGCGCGCAGTAAAGAAGAAAGAATGCCACACAGGCGAACACGCACTAGAGTCTCACTCGTCGACGTCGTCTTCTTCTACTGCATACCAGAACGAGAGCTTCTCACGAGCTAGAGGTGGCTACTACTGTAGTGCTTGCGATGGGAAGGCACCGAGCACCTGTGGTGCTCCGAAAAGGAACGACACACACAGTTCCACACCACGCGCCCAACTTACCCCCGGCTGAAGCGAGGGTGTTTATATATATCAAATGGCGGCGCCCTCTGGCGCCATACAACAGAACAAAGTGTATTACAATATACAACATTTCTCCTCCCCTTAACAAAAAGAATTACGCTATGTAGTCTTCCAGGTACTGTGGACGCCGGCGCTCTCGCTGAGGCCGTGCCGATTGGTGTAGTGGTTGATGTCGTGACGTGAGGGACGACGATCGTTGGCGGGACTCTGATGACTCCACGTCTTGCCGAAGCTGCGCATCTTGGGTGTCTCGAGGTACCTGCAGACTTACAGGCGGTGACATAGTGGGTGGCACAGGGGGTGGCAACGAAGGTGGCACAGTGTCCGTTTGGGGTATCGGTATCGGATAATCGTACCGTTGTGGTGACTGTGTTGGGGGCTCTTTCAGTGTGCTCTTGGAGAGCTTTGAAGCATGCCAGGTAGTGCTGTCATTCAGGCGATAAGTGTTACGGGCTACCTTGGAATAATTTACCCTAGAGCGTGAATACTGGGAGGACGCTTTTCCTTGTCCTTTCTGATGCACCCGTACTTGGCCACCAGGTTGAAAGGAATTGTGGTAGGCAGGACGTCTGCGATTAGCATCCTCCTGCATTTTACGCTGATAGCATTCAACACGCTGACGCAGTTCCTGGTACTCGTTATATGGGTTCTCATGAAAACTGTGCGCGGAGAAGCCTACAATATGCAAACGCGTTCGCGGTTGGCGACCACGCAGCAAGTAAAATGGAAATAACTTAGTTGCAGTGTGCGGAATGGTTCCATATATTGCGACGTAGTCGAGAACAGTCCTTTTTAGAGGCCTTCGTTCCTGAAGGGCACACTGAATGAATGACTTGAGAAGGCGGTTAAACCGTTCAACCTGCCCGTTAGATTGAGGGAAATAAAGTGAAGATCTGATGTGCTTGATTCCCTCGGTAGTGAGATACGTTTCGAATTCCACAGAGGTCAACTGGGGGCCATTATCAGTGACGATTTCCTCGGGCAGTCCCTCTCTCGAAAAAACTGAGGTTAAAAAGCCTATTACAGATTGACTGGTTACACATGATGTGAACATCACCTCGGGCCACTTCGAGTAGTAGTCTATCATGACTATGGCGTACCAACAGTCTTCAGGGGCTGAATGAAATGGACCCATTATGTCTACAGCCACCATTCACCCAGGGTCGGGGAGGGTATTCGGTCGGCTCTATGGGCCCCTGTTGACTCTTGGCCGACTTGTCAGCACTGTTACAAATTTGACAGTCGCTTACATACTGCTCGACATGTTTGCGAAAAGCTGGCCACCAGTATGTGCAGCGAATCAGGTCTTGCATTCTCACTATGCCGGGGTGTCTTGCATCCGCGAGTGCGAGCGCTTGTTTCTGTAGTTGGCTGGGAAGGACAACTTGGTCCCCTCTCAGTAGGATGCTATCTACCACCGAAAGTTCGCTTCTGACCTCATAGTATGGATGAAGTTCTTTAGAAAGTTGCTTCTTTGCAGGCCAGCTATTTATCGTATATTCCATGACTTGTCTCAGTGCTGTGTTACAGGTCGTGGCCTGTTGTACTTCAAGCTTGGATATCATGGCCTCAACCTGGGCGACTACTTCCTCCTCAAAAGCAAAGGGGGGTTCAGAAGTGTCAAGGGGGTTGCGAGAGAGGGCATCTGCTACCTTATTCTGCTCGCCTTTGCGATACTGGACAGTGAATGTGTAGTTGAGAAGACGAGCTGTCCACCTACCTATTCTCAGTGGTTTCCTCCCAGAGCCCTTTTCAGACAAGAGAGTAGCCAGTGCCTGGTGATCCGTGATCAGTGTGAACCTTCTTCCCCAGAAGTAGACATGCCACTTTTCACAAGCCCATAAACAAGCCAAAGCTTCCTTTTCGCCAGTGGAGTACCTGCGTTCAGCTGGAGAAAGAGAACGAGAAGCAAACTGAATAGTTCGAGTGTTTTCTCCATCGGTCTGTTGCAAAACAGCACCAAGCCCGTAATCCGAGGCGTCTGTGGACATCACAATAGGAAGAGTTGGGTCAAACAGTGATAAAATGGGCGCATCATGGAGGTAATTTTTTACCTGCTGAAAACTATTTTCAGCAGCCACACCCCAGTTGAATGGGACATCTTTACGCAGCGACTGACGAAGTGGCTCCACTACGTGGGCCATGTGTGGCACAAACTTGGAATAATATTCTGTCAACCCAAGAAAAGAGCGCAGTTGGGTCGGATTGGAAGGGCGGCTAAAGGTCTCAACCTGCTGAATGTTCTTCTCAAGGGGGGATATGCCCTGAGCGGAAATCTTGTGTCCGATGAATGACAATTCTTGGACATCAACCCCGAGGAAGCAATCCGAGTTAGAACTTTTCCCAGATTGTCATCATGTTCCTTTTGCGTGCTACCGAAAACGATGATGTCGTCAATGTAAAATTGACAACAGAACAGCCCGACAGAATTTGGTGCATGAGTTGTTTGAAACGCAGAAGGAGCGGAAGCGAGCCCAAAACACACTCGCTTAAAACGGAAAAGGCCCTCATGCGTTACAAAGGTCGTCAAGTCGCGACTGTCCTCATGTAGTGTTACCTGGTGATAGGCCGAGGCGAGATCTAACTTTGAAAACCATTTAGCACCCTGAAGAGACTGCAGCAGGTCTTCTGCATGAGGCAACGGGAACCTATCAACAATGATGGCATGGTTAGGTGCGCGCAGATCCACACACATTCGAATGGCTCCGTTCTGTTTGCGAACAACAACAATGGGAGACACGCATTCTGACGCCGAGACGCGCTCTATGACGTCTTGTCGTAATAAGTTCTCTATTTCCTGTTTGACTGGTTCTCGCAATGTGAGAGGCAGCCGCCTGAGCTTTAAGCGTTGTGGTGAGACTTCAGGACGTATCCTGACCTGATGGGACACCCTGTACAGGCCAGGCCGGGAGTAAACAAGTTGAGAGAGAAGAGAAGAAATAGTTCAGATGGACAGGGAGTACAGTATAGGACCGGTTTGCTACCCTACACAGGCAGGGTCTTTAAGTGGGAGGAAAAGGGAGTAGCGCAACACTGTCAGTGGTCCTTGCGTGGTGTCACCCAGTGTTCAAATGAGGTCGTTGATGTCCATCTGTGATGGTAGGTGGCCCACAGTGGTACGGGTAGATCAGTTGATGTGATGTGGTCCGCTGAGATGTGATTAGATGGCACTCGTGGCAACTCACGGGGAGGCGAGGCCGGTGCGCCCGCAGAAAACTCGGGATTCACTGGAATTGGCTGTGTGCTGGTGCCGCAGCATTGAAGGCTGTCGCCTGCAAGAATCATATCAAGTTTGTGGGTTGCATCAATACCAAGAAGGGATCGTCCATTGCTTACAACGTAGAACAGTATCTCAGTAGTGCGATCTCGGAACGTTACCAGAGCTTGAAAACACCCGAGAAGTGGAACGATAGTCCCTGAATAATCTTTCAGTTTTTTAGGTGGAGCTACCAGTCTGCAAGCAGAACCTGACGGTTGGACAAAATAACGCGTAAACAATTCTTTAGAATGGAAACTGACGAGCCAGTGTCTACAAATAAAGATAAAGGCTTTCCGTTCACCTCAACATCGGCGTAAAATCCCGGTGTGCGGAGGTCCGGTTGGGTGTCTGACAGGGCCATAGACTCGGCATGATCCGAACGCCTAGGCCTGGAGGGACTGGAGGCTTGCTGATGCCATGCTGGTGGTGACCGCGCGAAGGGTCTACTGCGACACACAGTGGCAAAATGTCCCCTCTTGGAACACTGGTAGCAAACCTTGCCGCGCACGGGGCAGTTCTGAGTAGGAGCATGCCAATAGCCACAGTTGGGGCAGCCAGTTGCAGACTGGGGTGGCCGGTTGTAATGCTGACACGTCGACGAAGGTGCAGCGAGTTGCCAAGGGCGGGGTTCGGTAGAAGGTGTGACAACCCGCGGCAAAGGACGGCGCTGCGCCGAACTTTGATGTGGCGCTGTGTTTAGCTGTACAAGCGCTTCAGGCTCGTATTCTTTGAGGCGACGCTGGACGCGGTCAGCATCGTTGATGATCTTCACGGCCTTCTCAAACGTAAGCGTGGCCTCCTCGACAAGCAACCGTTCCCGTAGTCGCGTAGAAGTCAATCCAATGAGTAATTGTTCGAGCAGCATCTGGTCCTTGAGTTCCCCGAAGTCGCACTGGTTAGCTGTATCTTGCAATTCGAAGAGAAAAATCCTGGGGGAGACTCGCCTTGCGCGAGGTTCCGAAACGAGAGTCTGGCTGTGGCTACTGCCTCTGGAGGGCTGAACTTGGCCGTTAGCGTTTCACCAATGAGGAGTAGGCGTCTTTGGTTGATCCGGCGTTTCCGATGCCGCGGCGAGTGCAACCCGTGCCTGCCTCTGACCTTCGGCTCCAAGCAGTGTTTTCAGCAGTGCGGCTTTGCGTTCCGCGGAAAAACTTTCGCCGCCAGCGGCAGCAAATATGTTTCAAAATCTTCGAGCCACCGCGTCCACGGTACTGTTGGTGTTCCCGGATGGTTCCAAAACCCGGGCGGCTTTCCTATCAAGTCGGCCATGTCGCAGCTGTGTGGCGTTATGTTATCACCTGGCGTTTCACTGACCTTCCTGGGGGCGGTGGCTATCTGCGGCGCGATAAGCAGCGATGCGCTAAAAGCGAGGGCTGCCGTTCGCTGCGATGCAAGCAGACCGAAAGGGTATCGCCGCATCTGGTGTTGCCGATGATTTGCTTCATGGCTGCTGGTTGCCGTTGGCGAGCGGCGGAGGGGGGAAGGCTTTCAGGACGCATGTCGACTGCGCCATTGTAGTGTTTTGCGATGGGAACCCAGTTAAAAAAATATGGAACCAATTGTAAAATTTCCACCTGGTTCCAATTGGTTCCATTTGTGAATTAGTACACAATGAGGCCTTTGGACCAATTGGGCCAATTGGTTGTATGCCAATTGGTCAAATGGTGCAGTAGTACATAACCAATTGGGCCAATTGTCTGTATTCCAATTGGGCCGATTGTTTGTACTCCAATTAGGTCAAATGTGCAGTCAGCACATAACCATTTGGGCCAATTGGTTTTATTCCAATTGGTTCAAGTGGCGCATGCCCAGGTGAAATTCTAGGTTTAATTATAAGTACAATTCAAATTGGCCAGAACTTCACGGATCTCAGCTGGCTGCTATCGCATGTAACTTAGTTGGTTCCTACTTTGATTGGCTCAGGACCTGCTGGTCCAGTCAACTACACAGAGCCAAGGCAGCATGGTGGGGAAACTCAGAATTTATTTGAACACTTGCAGCAGGTTTTCTTAGATTGGAAGATATCCTTAGATTGAGCAGTGTGCTTGCGCGTATCGTTGTACACCACCTGAAAGAAATTAAGGCAATAATGACTCATCAAAGATACAGCAAACGTATTACCAAATAACATGCGTGGCATGAGCCCATTTCGCGTTAGCAGTACAACGTTAAAATGGCCCTTAATTAGCCCAGTCTGACAAGCACTCGCACAGTTTATGCTGTAGGAAACTATGTAGCGATTATTAACGTTCGCCGTCGCGCGGTCCATCATTCACAGTGTTCGGCAAAAGCTGACCCGAAAGAAACTATATTCGATCCTGCCCGCAGAGGTCGCATTTCAATGGGGCGAAATGCGACCCTTACGGCAATCGATTATTTTCATTCAATACTACTCGACTAGACGTCAAATGAATTCACTGCACATAATCGCTAGCGCTTTCTACAAATACACATGTGCGCCATAAGGAATACGATTACACAAAGGATGCCTACATAAACCGGCATGTAGTGTACTTCGCGCACTTCATCGCATACTGCAGCAACGTACAATGACACCACACAAATACTCAGGACAAACGTTCGGTTACACTCCATATATGTAAGTGCAATACTTACATGGAAGGACCAGAGCTGAGGAAATCGGTGATCCTCGATCGACTCTGACGAAGCGATCACCGCATGGTACAACCAATACAACACCAAAAACCGCTCGAAACATGCTGATGCTGGCTTGTAACACTTTCCACAGATAGAAGCGACCAAAAATAAATGTCTCATCTTAATGTCACCAAGGTTCCTCTAGCAAACACGCTGCACTACGGAACATGCCGCACGCACACATGGAAAGAGGAGTACCACGACTAGCCGCTATGTACGAAACTACCAAAACTACGGGTCATAATAATATTTGACCGCCGCCTGTAATGCTCTACCTGTAAATAAAAAATACAGCTTACTTTTTAATGTAATATCATATTATAAAGTACGTTATTATGTAGCATTTTTATCGGAAAACATCACGAAAAGATACGAGACTACTGATGCTGAGATGCGACTATTGCTGCTGTCAACAAAATACCGGTAATGCGACGTTTGTCGAGGCGGCGCAAGTTCACTGCGCTCCGATCGTGCAGACAATGACGAATGTTGATGAAAAATCCCTCTTCTCGTAGGAAGGTAACCGTTATGCTTTAAGCATTACCTAGTTGTGCAACGGCTCAGTATGACCAAACGGCTAGTAGATTTCGTGGGTTCAAGTGAGCTATCACTTGAACCATTTGGTCATTTCAGTTGTTCCAAATGGTCCAGTTAGGGATCCCATTTGGCCCAATAGGAAGTGAGTGTATCCTCTTGAACCATTTGGAAATTCCAAATGGTCCTGTTGGGATACCATTCTGCCCAATTGGAAATCACTATTACCATTTGGACGCATTGATATTTCCAAATGGTTCCAATTGTTTTTTTCAACTGGGAAGGCACGAGCACTGTGGTGCTCCGAAAAGGAACGACACACACACAGTTCCACACCACGCCCAACTTACCCCGGCTGTAGCGTGGGTGTTTATATGGATGGATGCTAAGAGCGTCCCTTTAAAACGGGGCGGTGACATGTCTGCCACCAGGCTCGAAGAAAAAACAGGAAAAAAAAACTTCCTTGTTTCATGTTGGCCTAATACCTTATCTACATTGATTAAATTATGTTATATACCAAAAAAATTTTAAATTCACGGTCATCTCTCTGCCTCTTAAGGCAGAATGGACCTTATTTTCCCCATTATTATTTTGTTCTTTATCTCTACTTTTCTGCCACCAATATCTAACCGTCTCTTATTTCTATCGCGGACGTGTTCAGCTTTCCATTGTTGTCCCTAAAACCCAAGGCTTCATGTAGACTCGTGCCCACACGTATACCTGGGTGAATATCGCCACATTCAGTCACTACATATGTCCATCGTTTCCTTACTTCCCCCGCAGCATGTACATTGTTCTTCGTTACTAAATCTCACTTTATAACTACGCGTTCTAAGGCAGCCCGACCTTGCTTCAAACAGTAAAGCGCTTCCCCTTCAATTATCATATAACCTCTCCCTCCTTATTTCGTTTTTTCCCTTTCGGTAGTTACTCAGAGCCGGGCTTCTTTGCCATCGCTGCCATCCAATAAGTCCTCTCCGCCTCTCTGACCTTCCGCTTAATGCTCCTTGTTGCCATATCGCCCGCACTGCTAGCAGTATATTTACTGGTGAGCCTCCTAGTTCTTTTTCTTCACTGCGTGTCAACGCTTTTTCTATACAAATACCTGAAACCCTTCTCTGCCCATCTACTCTTCTTCATTTTCCTCAGCCTCTCTTCGAATCTCATTTTGCTCTGAGCTTCCCTCACTTCAAAGCCGGTTCATCCCAGATCACCCTTTACAGCCGCATTTGTCGTCTTCCCGTGAGCGCCCAACGCGAAGCGGCCCACCGTCCTTTGATTTACATCCATTCTTGATTGTACCTCTGACTTCACACACACCACTGAGTTCCCAAATGTAAGCCCCAGGACCATCACACCCTTCCACAGCCTTCGAAGCACCTCGTACCTATTGTATCCCCATAAAGCTCTGTGCTTCATAATTGCAGCATTCCTCTTTCCCTTTGCTACCGAATGCTTTCTCTTGTACCTCCATATATCTGTCCCCCTCATTTACCCAATACTCCGAGGTACTTGTACTCGCTTACCCTCGGTATTTTTTGGCCCTGTATAAAGACCGCAGTGGTCTTCGTGATCATTAATACCATCAATCCACATTTTGTTGCACTAAATCCTAGTCCTAGAGCCTCACATTCCCTTCCGCATATATCAGCCAGTCGCTTATATCATCTTGACTGTCCGCAAATAAGACAATATCATCAGCCTAAAATAGACCTGGAAGCTTCTGCTCAACCATCGTGCCGACCTGTTTGTGTGACAAATTAAATCCAATGTTGCTACCTTCTAGCGCTTTTTCCATCCTCACCATGTACAGCATGAATAACAGCGGGGACAAAGGACATCCCTGTCTCAGCTCCTTTCTAATTTCGACGCTGTCCTTGCTACTTATTCCTTCCCATTCTGCACAAACTGTATTTTCTCGGTATGTTTCCCTCAAAAGCTGTATACAGTCGTCACCTATGCCCAATTCTTTCAATATATCCCACAAAATTTCCTGATTAACGTTGTCATACGCCCCGGTAATATCTGGATAAGCTACGTATAAGGGCCTGTTTTCTATTTTCGATATTTCTATACACTGGGTAAGAACAAACAGATTATCGTCTAACCGCCTGTCGATTCGAAATCCATTCTGAAGTTCTCCCAATATATCATTTTGTTCTACCCACGCTTCTATTTTTAATTTTACCTCCTGCATCGCCAACCTGTATAGCACCGATGTAATGGTTAGCGGTCTTTACGAGCGAATGTTATCCTTTTCTCCGCTGCCTTCATAGATTAAGTTCATTCTACTTTTTCGCCAACTGTCTGGTATTTCCTCTCCTGTAGCACTTTTCTACGGCTTCAGCAGTGCTCTTTAGTGTTATGTCCGAGTTCGTTAACCCTGTTATGCCCAGAAGGCGTTCTGCCTTGAGAAAAATTATGAGAAAACACTCACCTATATACTCTTCGTGTAGAGTTCATTTTAAGAAAAAAAAGGGTGAAAATTTTATTCGAACATAACTTAATTACTCTAATTAAAATTAATTAATTAATTTGATTAAATGAGTAACTCAGTGTACTTTAATTATAACGCATAAACATCCATAACGGCTTTTCTATGAAGCTTTGACGGGTTTTTTACTCTCTTTGAGGCATTATATTTAATGTATCAAATATGATACAGTGGGCATTACAGGGTTAATGAGGCTGACGGGAACCCCATCTAAGCCACGGGTAGTGCGCTTAGGAATTTTTCCTTCGGCCTTCTCTAATTGAAATTCTCTAGTACTACATCTTCGTCGGTTGCACTCCCTTTGCGTACTTTTACTCACCGGGGGAATCCCCTGGACCACCTTTTCAAACGTATCGGCTCTTATCTTTCGGATGTACCTAGCGCTTTATACACTTCGAATTGATTTCCTCCTTCATCTACCATAGTTGTTGCATTGTGACAGACTTCCTACTCAGCGCTTTTAGGTGGCTCCAAATATCCTAGGTGCGGCCTTCTTCTTTCGCGAATCTCTGTCATCCAGCGTTCACTTTCACCTTTAATTTTTGCCTCGACCAATTTCTGCACAATGGATTTTGCTGTAAATATATTTCCCATATTTGGTTGACTTCGTCCTGTGGCCGCTTCTCCTTTTTTTGCTTGTCTATGCTCCCGTGATCAGGGGCGTAGGCAGAAATTTTTTTCTGGGCTGGCACCTCCTTGATTTGTAGTGGGGGCCGGCAGGCAGATGTGGTCAAGTGTCATTTTGGGCTCAGTATGCAATAGCAAAAAAAATTCGGGGGGGGGGGGGGCACGGGCCCGGTGTGCCCCTCCCCCCCACCTCTCTACGCCACTGGCCGTGATGCCTCACGTCGCTTCTCGATCGCCTCCCGGATTTCTTTGTTCCACCAACTTTTTGGCTTTCTCTTTCCTTTCCAACAAATAGTTTTCTTCTCTTTTTTCATTTCTTTCGTGATTGCATGTAGCAGCTCACTATACTTTCAGTCTTTGCCTGGTAGTTCGTCTACTTTTTCCTCGACTCTTGCGGCTATATTTGTTATTTTGTTTGTCATTTAGATACAAGCTGCCAAACTTTGATTCTATGTTCTTATTTTCAGTTTTATATCCCATTTGTAATATTATGCGTTTAGGATCACTACCCAAGCTGTTAATGCCTGCCTCGTCTATTCTCATCTCTCTAAGTTTGTCATATATTCTTTCTGTCATGAGACAATAATCAATGCTCGATTGCCTGTTTCCGTCTTCCCACGTGATCTGCCCCTCACACTTAGGCCCCACGTTAACTATCTGAAGACTATGTTGCTCGCACAGATCTAGCAATAACTTGCCATTGGTGTCTGAATATCCGTCAAGGTCATGAATGTGAGCGTTCATGTCCCCTAGAAGGATTTATTTCGGCATCATGACCAAATTCTTTAATATCGGTGCTTATGCATTTCTATGATTAAAAAACTTTGAGCGCGCAAAAGGACGTAGGACCCGAAGAAACACAAACCACAAGCGCTCACTTTTCGCCTCAGCGCATTCAAAGATTGTGAAGCGTGGAATTGTATCATCCTGCTTACGCGCGGCACTTGACAAAAGCTGCGTGCATGTGATTAACGACGCCTTTCGGGCGCAATATGATCGCCTCAAAGCGGCAGGGTATCCAACACACCTCATCACTTCGGTGTGCGAAAAGCTCATACGCATAGTTAAACAGAGACATGATCCCCCTACTCCTAAAACTAAAGAAGAAAAAACCAGGAACAGGGCGGTTATTCCGTATATACACCAGACATCGCATGGACTAAAAAACGTTGGGAAAGGTATGGCGTGAACGTAATTTTTTCTGCACCGCAGAAGCTGGGCGCATCTGCCCCATCGTGCACAGAAAGGCGCAGGGCACTTTAGTGACGAGTGGAAAATGTAGTCAAAAGCACATAAACGCCTTTGTAAGTTGCCGTATAGGTGTGGTATACCAAATTCCTTTTTCGTGTGGTTGCGTGTACATCGGCCAGACCGGTCGATGTATCAACACCCGACTTCGAGAACACAAAAATTCATTGAATGGCACGCTTCATCTCATCTGCTTCCCACTGTCAAACATGTAAATGCAAGCCATTGTTCGAAGCACCATTATTTTGTTTCGTCACCCTCAGCAGACCACGCGTGAAATTTCGGAGGCCTATCACATTACAAAGAATGCGGCGATATGTGTTAGCCAACCATCCCTATCTTTACATGACAAAGAATTCAATTTTATCAACATACACTGAACACGTTCCTTGGGTTGTAGGCCTGTAACTCCTTGTGACATGCGCGATGCGATGTATGTATAAATGTACGTTATTCCGTCTAATAAATTCAGTTGCGAGTGAGCGCTTGTGGTTTGTGTTTCTTCTGGTCCTACGTCCTTTTGCGCGCTCAAAGTTTTTTAATCATGCGTTACCAACTAGCCCACCTAGCCATTTTGTTTATGCATTTCACTATCTCCAGATTCTTTTCTCTGCAGTTATTCCCCGTCCACAAGTAAGCTACACCTAGCCACGTTTTCTTTCCACCTACTGTGCCCGAAACCCACATGTGCTTGACACGTTTGTTTCACTCTCTCCCATTGTTGTTCTGCTATGGATCCGCATTCCAACAACCCCACCTCTCCTTTCTGATGTGATCCTGTTACATCCTTCCCAAATATAATTGTCAATATGTGGTGGCTCTTCCAAGTCTCTAAGGTGTGTTTCTGTAACCGCATAAACACATATATCTGTTGCTTGTTTAACTGCTCCTCAATCTCTAACCATTTTGCCTTTTTTCTGCCACCCTGCATGTTTATGTAACTAATAGCAACACGCGCCTTCTCCCTTCTTTTACCTTTTCTCTGGTTTTTCGCTTACTGCCTGTCAAAGAGTCCTCCTGTTGTTTTCCTCATTAGAAGCTACCCATGGGCACCGAAGGGCCCGCGTGCCTCCCAAAAAAGCTACTGCGCGTCCTGCCAGTTGCCAGCCCACCTCATGACCCAAGCCTCTTATCGAAGTGGAATTCTGTCTCTTTGGAAACCGCCCCACCTGTGCACCTCCCTATTTATATCCACTACCTCGAAGCCCTTCTCTCGGACTAATTCGCCATATCTCTTTGTTTGCGTCGACAACCGCTCTTTACAAGTTGATATTTCTCACTGGTACTTCCGGTATTGTGCATACCACTATCTGCACCTGAGGGGAAATGGCGCGCATGTCATCGACCCCTTTCGCCAATGTGGTCGCTAGTTCGGCTGATTCGTCATTCAAGACGTCGTTTAGACCTTCCGCGATTATCACGCGGTTACGTCCATTAGCCTTACTTGCGAGTTTTGCGCTAGCTTGCCTCATCACTGATCCCAGCCCATGTCCCGGGAACCTCTCTATTAAACTCGTTTGTCGCCTCTCACCCTTTCCTTGACTGCTTCTGCGCATCTAACTAAATTCGAGTCCCCGGCGATTATCACGTGCTCCGACTTTTCTGCTGGACCGTCCCGCACCTGGCCACTGCCTCGGTTACTAGCGCGTGCCACTGCTGTTTTGTCCCCTCCCCTTCCCAAAACTACTTCTCGGAAGCTGGGTCCTGTAGCCCTTGCACCTGTATTTCCCAAACCTGTTTCCCCCTTCGCGTCTACCACTGTGGGGGTCGATGCCCCGCTGTTCCCACTGTCGCTTGCTTCCTTGTTCAGCATGACTACCTTTGCTAACCCCTCCTCGGCTGACTTAAGCCTTTCCCCCATAGCCATCGTTTTTTCCCACAGGAGCTCATTCTGCGCAGCCATCATTATTTCCATTTTCGCCTCTAACTCGCATTGCTTACACTTGGCGTCAGCTCCCTCTGTCTTCTCATCCGTACAAACCTCTATTTTCCATCCCATTCCGCACCCTGAAGGCTTTACGGTCTTTTTGACCATGGCTAGATCGTTCACACGACGGATTAGATACACTTAAAGCCAAATGGTATCACAAAACTCCGCAAGTATGCTACACTTCAAAGCACATGTGTGCCTTTCAGCCACGTGGTGGCCGAACAAACAAATAATAAAAAAATGCCCAGGCGACTGTCACACAGGAAACAGTACAAAACTGTAAGCCCTAGTGGCTTATGTACTCATATAACTAAAAAAAGAAGCTGGAATCATGCAAAAAAAAAACTTATCTGACGCTGTCATTCCGGAGCCCACGAAAAACACGTCCGTCCTCTAGCAGAACCCTCGCCCATTTGATATATATCAAATGGCGGCGCCCCCTGGCGCCATACAAGAGAACAAAGTATATTACAATATACAACAACTACAACGCTACAAACGGACGATGGACAGACCCACGGCATAAGGAGCTTCACCCCTAAAAGAATTGTCTTTCCTGAGAATGTAAGACTTTCGCGCGTGGCAGTTGTGGGCTTCTTGAATGATTTGTTTGTTTTTCGCATTCCGAGAGTATATATGTGTACGCTCCTCGAAATAAACCTTGTTGGAAGTAAGCGCTCGTCTTCCTCCCTCTCTTGTCCAGTGTCAAATTTTGCGCTACGTGATCAGTTTTGAAAGATGGGCTTCCCAACCTGCTCGTGTCCGCTGGCGCAGCGAGCGCGGTTGCAAGCAACCGCGCTCGCTGCCAGCTACCATATGATTATACAGCTAAGCAAGTTAATCGGAGACTAAAGCGGAAACCATTTTTTAGCTCTTCCACGTCGGCCCAACTAAAACGCTCAACATTTCTGCACACTCATCGACTCACAGCAACTGGGATATAGAGCACCGATGATGCTATTCCTTTTCGATGAAAGAAAATGAATTTCCTGAAACAGGAAGAGAGTTTCATAGGTACATAGAACGTTTATTGGTTCCGTATTTGCATCTTCGATGGTGTAACTTTCAAGCCAGCTGCAGGGCAGAACAAAAGCATGACAGACTGCTCTAACGCAATAGAGCCCTTGCTGCAGCGGTAGCCTCCTCTTCAATGCTGGAACGCAAGGTGCGAAAGCGTCGCATAGGCGGCCTGCACCGCAGAGAGCCTACAGTGCGTGGTCGTGTGACATATGTCCCACGACCACGACGACAGCAAAAGCGTTGGGAAATTTTCATTATATAATTACGTGACTGCCGTGTTGAAGGAAAGCTTCACCTCACTTGTTGGTTTCCCAGTGTGCTTCCGACAGTGACCACTGTGCAAAGTCTCCGCCCCCTAACTTTTCTCAGGCGGGGGGGTGGGGGGGGGGAGGGGGGGAGGGGCTAGGCCTCTCTTGCCCCCGGGTAGATACGCCTACGTACCCGTTTATGATGATAGTTTTCGCGTAGGCCGCACGGCACATACCCGCAGGCCGCACAAATTACGGCTACTTAGCTGTTAATATGCACAAGAATGTGGCTAGCAGGGGCGTAGCCAGGGGGGGGGGCTTATGGGGCTTCAGCCCCCCCCCCCCCCCCGAAATTTTTCGTGCTCTCATACACCACCAACCAGCGGCGTCACCCGGGTGATGGGATCTATTGGGCCTCAGCCTGATGATCATTTATTTAATTATTTATCTTCTTCTGACCCTCAAAATATTAGCAGAAGCAAGTTTGACATCGGGCTGTACACAGATGGCTCAAAGGTGGATGATGACACAAAACATCAACTGCTAGCTTCTCCCTGGATTCCTCCGCCATGCTATATGTTTAAGTCTATGAAACGATTTTTAAGCATAAACGAAGGTTTGCGTGGCTTGGCTGGACAGGTACCGATGGCTTAGCTACTCAGCGCTTCAAGAGGGTGCGTTTGCCGAGTGTGTGTCCTTTTTAGCAGAAGTGAGATTGGCAAGGGCCAACAAGCGCGCACTAGGGCCCTCGTATCCAAGCCATTTCAAAAGTGGAAGCACGCCCTCGAAGTATTCGGTGCACATGAAGTCAATAAATAGGCCTATCACATTGACGCTCATCTGGTAGCCCATAGTTTTCTTCAAACCTTCTCAGGATGTGTGCCCAGTGTTGTTGATCAACTGGACCATGGCAGGCAAATTCAAATAAGAGAGACCCGAATGAAGTTACAGCCTATTGTTGAGACAGTTCTCTTTTGCGGCCGGGCCCTCGCCGACACCATCATAAGGCTCCTTATAGAAATGGGAATTAACATGCGGCATCTCCGTGGTCAAGGCTACGATGGTGCAAGTTCGATGGCCGGCAAAATGAATGGTGTTCAAGCTGCTGTTCGTGAGAAATATCCAGCCGCACTCTATGTACTCACTGCGCGTGTCACTCCCTTAATCTAGTTGTATGTGCGGCATGCTCCATCACAGACATCCGAAACTGTTTTGGGACTCTGAAGGCGACGTCAGTCTTCTTCCGTAAATCTTCTAGCCGCTCACACGTTTTGCGAAAAATGATAAGCTTGAGCTCTCCTGAGTCTACAAGGCGGCGCCTTTTGGGACTATGCGAAACGCGCTGGGCCGGGAAGCACGATGCAGTCTTTTGATACCGAGCAGGACAAAAATCAGCGCAAACGAAAGGAAAAGACACTGCTGTTCCAGAGTTCAGGTCAATGAGCCCGTAATTCTGTCGCAATATTATTGTTCACCTTTTAAAGCCGTGAGGATTTTGTACCTTTTAGCAGTTAACACTGTGACCTAATATAAGCATAAGAATACGGGCATCAGGTGGACATTACCAGCCAATCGACAGCTTCACCTTGTTCACTGAGAGGTCGGCATACGTGGCGTTACCAAACAAATTCAACTATTGGGAAGCCGTACTAGCAGCATTGTTTGTTACTTTCATTTGTCGTTTTTGTTCTTCATTGCTCTTTGAACTAGAAGCGGCAACCTCCCTTTTATATTGAGTGCACAATAGTGGTTCGCACTTTTAAAATAGTTTTGAAATAGTTTCTTTCGTTATTTCTGCGCTCTTCCTTTATAGTTCTGTCCACTGCGTTCGAGACAGCAGCTTGGCCCAAGGACATATCAGTTGGGCATATGTATAGTGTCATTGCTTAGTTCCGTTTATTGATTGCATATTTAAATGTACATTTCTGAAGTTTTGCGTAAGCATACTGTGCACTGTTTCCGGTGACTTCTGTTTTGCCCATATTCGAGGTGTACTTTCTCATATTCTTGCTTTTTCCCTGGCCGCTCATTTGTGCAAAAAGATAAACATTTTGCGTAAACAATCTGCATTAAAATATTTGATCTCGTCCTGGTTATTTTGTGGACTTCATTTTTTTTTGTTATCAGGCGCTTCTTCAGTTCAAAACCGATGCAGTTTCGAAGTTTACGTGATATTTGCCGTACCTCTTACACACACACAAAAAAAAAAAGATTGAAAAGATTGAAGACAGTTATTCCTGGAAAAATTTTGCGGGCATGCGAACATAATATTTTTACGAAAAAAACACATTTCTTACTCGTTCTTAACAGAGGGCAGCATTCAAGAAGTGATTTGCAGCATATAATACAAACTGTCACTGGTAATACATGTTAATGGTAATACCAGTGACAATGTATGTACATGGTAATACATGTACATACCCACGCCGCTTATGGAAAATTATGAAACCTACGACAAAACCACAGGTCTCTCTTGTGACACGTCTGGATACCCGCTGCCAATTGCGACGTTCCATCCGTCAACTCTGCATTTTGTTCCGTCTGTACTAACGAACCTAACAACGAAAGTTCCTGATTTTCCGCATTTTGCTTTTCCGCCAATGCCAAAATTGAATTCAATTCAGAGGGAATTGTAAAGTTATTAACCAATTAAAGAACTCTTCGTCATGAGGTATATCAGAAATCAGAATTATTATTAAAAAGTTGATGCGAAGTTACAAGCGTTTAGTATACAGGAGGAGGGTCCCATAGTCAAGAGACTGTATAGGTGGCATAAACGCCAAAATTCTGAAAAATACTAAACATGTATGCCGTTCCATATGGTCAATCATTTTCAGCAGTCACTCGACAACAGGTGAAGTCCCATTAGACTGGAGAATTGGGAAGGTTCATTCCGGTCTTCAAGAAAGGTGACCGCGCATTCCAGTAGCGCACCCAGGAATTCTCTCAGGGGGGGGGGGGGGGGGGGGTGAAATTCTGAGAAGCCTACAGGAGTGTGGGATGGGGGGGGGGGGGGTGCAGGCACATTGCATAATACGCCATTTCGTTGTTTAGGCTGGAGGATTGCAACGACAAAGAAAATATGAGATACCCAAATAGTAATAACAATACTACTACTACTGCTAATAAATAATAATAATAACAATAATAATAATAATAATAATAATAATAATACCAAATGTGATGATGATGATGATCTTTCAGCATTTTACAGCAAGATCTTGAAAACTTGAGAGGGCCAAGAAACTGTTCAGTGAAGCAGCGCACGGAGAAAATAAATGGCAAATTGAATAAACCAACGCGTAATATAGTTCCAACATGTCTGGCAAATACTTATTTTTGCTAGTTTTTCAGCTCCAGGTAGTGATAAGGGTGCTGACGTGCCGGCCTGCTGGCGGTCGCGCATTGCTGTTAAAAAAATTATTACTATGTTAGCGCAAACAAATAGGACGCAAGAAAGGCACACGAGGACACCCGGCGCCGTGTGCCTTTCTTGTGTCCCATTTATTGTGTCTTGTGCCCGATTACCACAGTAATCAGGAAATGTCATACAAATAAGCCCCATTGGCAACTTTAGCAATTAAAGAACTCTGCAACTGAGAATGTTGTGCACAATGTGAGCAGAACATCCTATATTATACTTCCTTCAAGCCTCGCCAAACTACAAATCTGAAAGTGCATCGTAAATATTTAAAGTACTATAAGCTTTGTGGCATTGATTATAAACAGTATATACGTGCAGCTCAATGCAGCTGCACTGTAGCCAGGCTTACCGTTTGCCATGTCATTCGGGTGCACAGGTTCGGCGACTGAAGTATCCTCAGTGATAAGTGACTGATCGATTGACGCATCTGAAGGCGATAAGTGCTGAGTCATCGCTTCCTTTTTGGCCGCAATCGGTCATTCCGGTGCTGTCGCTGCATCTCTTGAATCTGAACACGGACTCTTTTTCGGGAAGTAAGTGAGGATCGTGTTCGACTGGCGCTTCAGCGAAACGCATGTGATGTGGTAGCTCATTCGACGCAGATTCGCGCAGCAGACACAGAAGCAAGTTCTAGCAAGTGAAGTGAACGTGTGCATGGGGGCACATCAAACTTCGTAGCTTCCGTCCGATGTACAACATACAAAAAAGAAGTGGTAAAAAGAGAGAGGGCGAGAGTTGTTTGAAAAAAAGAGAAAGAAAACGTGGCACCCCAATATAACTCTCGCACTTTCCAAAGCCCTTTTTTCTTGTCACGCGTCCTTGAAAACAATTACTCATTCTGCTCCGTCGTCTTACTAAAGCTTGTTTCACATGCAGCGATTCTGCTCCAAGAGCGGAGCGGCTGCCGTCGCGGAAGCCCAAAAACAGGTTTTTTAGAGCGACCAGCGGACGCGCGATCGAGATCGTCGGAGTTGGAAAAATTCGCTAGCGGCAGAGCGGCTGCCCAAGGTCACCCAATGGGAGAGCAGTGACGTGGGGAGCACGTGATTGCAGGGGCGGAGTCGAGGAGCGGGCGCGTGCACCAGGAGGAACTCGGTTTCCTAGCAGACGACATTCGCTGTAACAAGCTGGCAGTGTAGAAACGCCTTTCTTTTCGTTTTGTTGTTCTCTACTGCGCTTCCATCAAAGCAGACAAATCGTTTACACGTGTCATTTTGTTCTTTTGTATCTTTATAGAATCGTGGCACCAACACAGGTCCGTACAGGGGGACCCTACGGCACTGCGCACTTGTTGGTCGCATGTTTCAGTTTTTTTTTTTTTTGCTACTCTGACTCAGCACGTTCGAATAGTTTACTGTTTTCTTTTTCTTTCTTTCAATGGTCACGTACCCCGAAGACGACAAATGCGAGCCCCCCAGACGACGACATTGTGGGTTTGCAATGGTTGCCGGCCCAGACGACGCACCAACGCCTTGCGGCATTCGAGAGCAAAAGCCACCGAAAGCACTCTGAAAGCTTAAAACCACAAAAACCAATTCTTTTTTTTTTTGCTTTTCCATGGCCAAGTGTATGAGCGTGCAAGAAGACTTGCGTGGTAAAAAAAGAAAGCTGTAACAGAAATAAACGTGACTACTGAAGTTGTTTAATTGCACTCTGATACACTGCACATTTTCGTCATTCAAGGTTTAGGCGCGTGAAAATCGAGCACCGAAGTAGAAGGCTGGTGAAACTCGCAACCCAAGTGCACCAAAAGAAGCGAACTCGGAGAAAGGAAACCCGCGGGTAACGGGCGCTTTCCACAACCATCACTGCGCATCGCAGAGGCGCGCGCCGCGCAAAAGCGGTGCATGTGAAACGAAGCCGCGTGCGAGCGTCCTGTCGCCGCTCAATCGCCGCGGGCCCCGCCGCTCAGTCGCTCGCATGTGAAACAGGCTCAAACCTCCTTGTCCCATCTTCGCAACGTATGGATTTTCGCATAGCATTCGTGCTTGCTTGGGGTCCCTGCGTGCGCGCGGTACTGCGGCATGGCTGTCGACGCACACACTAGTTGCGCCAAGGCTTGCTCATAAATGCAGGAACCACAGTGTATGTGCTTAAACGAATATCGCCATGTGCTCGAGCTGTACGGCCTCCCGGGTTTGCTGTCGCTTTGACGAACGAGCCGCGTACGAGGTCCGCCTTTCTTCTCGCCGCTCCAATACAGCTCGTCCGTCCTCTGTCAACAAAGTTAAAAAAAAAAAATGCGCGGCCACCCCGCTGGCGACACCATTTGCCTGTAGAAAACGCAAGCCCCGAAGAAAATAAAAAAAAAACACTCTTTTCGAAGCGCCGCCGACGCCCTCTTTGGAACTTTGAGTGAACATTTTTCCCTACTTTTCGGAATGCATACGGTTCCTTCTTGAGCGGTCGAGGGAGGGATGAAACAGGGCTTCTTTTCTTGTTTGGTGGGTATGAAAGGGTGAGGCAGGCGGCGGCAGTGCTCTTCGGTCAAAGAACAGAGGAGTGCGAGGGATTGACCGGTGGGAATGAGTTGAAGAGTAAAAGTGGTGGGGAGCACCTTTGGCGTGTGGATATGTCGAGGTGCACTGTTAGATGAGAGACAGGGAAAGGGGGATACTTGGAGTGCCGGACTGTGAGGCTGTACGCGTACATCTTTTTTTCCTTTCTTTTTCTTGCGCTTTGCGCGGGGAAAAGCCAAGTCCTGCAGCATTCATTTCCGGTAATTGGCTTCAGCTGCGATGGATTGGGGACGTCCTTTTCCGTCTCTCTCAGTTCCGCTGATGCAGCTCGCGTCGCAGCCAGTACAATCAGTTTTGTTGAAGATGGCTTGGGTACTCTCTTCCGGTGGCCGGATTTTGGGAGAAGGCATAGAATGCGCTATTGTGTTCGTAATGCTGCAAACATTTTCACGAACCGCCGGTCCCCATCGTCGGCTACGGGCCATACGCTCGGAGGAGTGGGGTGTCAACAAGACCGTTTTTTTTTTTTCTTCTTTTTTCGGCAGCCTAGTACGCGGGCGGCTTTTCGAACATGTGGTTTCGCTTTGAAGTCGAACTGGCTTCGGTCAGGTCTTTATCCCCCCCGTTTCGGAGTGCACGTGTGCATGGCACAAAGGCGGCAAAGCGCAAGAGCCGACGGGCCATTCGCGTTCTTACTGTCACGGTACTCAGCCGGCCGCGGAAACGGGCGATGGTTTTGCTGGCGCCACGGATAGCGGAGATATGTATTTCTGTCGTGATGTTGATTGGGGGACACCTGTTACTGGATTTCTCAGCTTGCGTCGTTGTGTTTTTGGAAGCGAAATGCTTCCTGAATAAAAGATTTTGGCGCGTTTCCTGAATATATCGCGTTTTTCTTGTTTTTCTTTCTAAAGTTGTGTGCTGCAGTGCGTTCCGGCTCTTCGCATTAATATCTTTACTACTGATGTATTGCGGATTTTTGTGGGGTTCTAAAGTGAACTGGAAATTTCGACTTGTGTAGGTGTGTTTGCACAGTTTCATTTGCAAGTTACAAGGGCATCTAAAAACGACAGGGAGTCTTCTGTTTCAAGGGTGAACTGTACTCGTTGGATAAATTTAGATGAGAGAATAATTGTGACTTATGACCTCTTGACGCTCGCATGACAGTCGCTGAGACGTATCTGTGAAAGATTTTTGACTGCGGCTGCAATGAATTAAGAGCTTGTTCCTCGATGTGTTTCATTGTTATATTTGCCATGGCGACAGACATGGGCACAGGGTTCCAAATAGTGAAACGTTTATGAGAAAGTTTGCATATTTAGCAAAATTAATGCATTGTGATAAGGCAGAAAAAGAAGATTCGCACCATATGTCTCTGGAAGGGCCCAAGTGCTTCAAATGCTTTTCTCCTTTTTTTTCGTTTTGGAGCATCGATAGTTACCTTGGTTCGGTCCTGCCAATAAGAATTACGTTAGAGCTCGTCTGCACGTAAAAAGGGGCGCTAATTGGTAACACCGTGAATATAAAGGGCATTTTAGCGGTGACACGTGCCTATATACTTTAGAGCTTGCCGTTGAATGAGTGCCTTCATTTTCATTTTGTGTTTTGTCACGGCCGCTAGATGAAAAAAGCTTCATCCAGAGGGCGCGGTTTTGTAGAGCCATCTATATGATAAAAAAAAAGAATGTGTCGGCAAGGAGAGCGTACATTATTGACTATTTAAAGGAAAACAAAGGTGCTCCGTGACGGACACAATTCGTGTTCACTATAATATCAAGGATTTAAGAAAAAGTAACGAGAATGCCACCGGCATCGCAACAGGAAATGTTTTCCATAGCGAGTAAGGCATTGAATGTACATGAAAGCGCTTGTTATTTCTATAAAATGGGTTTTATGACGTAGAATTTGAAAGAAGTTGTACATTCAAGACAAAACCAACATATATTTATTGCGCAATTTCGTCGTCGTGCCATTAGTGCTATTAAATCAAGCCATGTGACACCGACAATTTAATGGTATTTAGGCACTTGATATCTTAATCTCTAATTACATTAGAAGCGTCCCAGTGAACCAGGTATAATTTGCATGTGCGCAGGTAAGTGCATTAGATTTGCCCGTGTGAACCGGATAATAACGTTACAAACGGTAAACAACACTGCGAACTCTTGTTCTGGACAAACATGTATGTAGCACTGCGTACACAGCTGGATGAGCTGCTATACGTAATACTTTTTCATGTCACATGCACTGTGCACCGACGTCTGTGGTCAAGTCACGCGGCGCATTGTCATTGTACACAGCCCCTTTTAGACTTCCCCCGAGAATCAAACAAATAAAAAAAAACAATAGCTTGTTTCGAAGATTCCGAAATATCTCCTTGATCTATTGCAATAATCAGAGGGGGCAAGAAAAGAAGAGGGGTCAAACTGACGACCCGTGAAAGCATATTTTCTTTCGTCCAAAGCCGCTTCACTGGAAATGAACGCAGAGCCACAGAGCACGCGGTTTGCGCTCTTTCAGTTTAGGAGTAGATGGGTGAATACAACGTATTTCTGGAGTAAATGAGAGAAAATCGACCTCAGACCACCTCTTGAATTGAAATAACGTCTGAAAGGCCCGTGAACGTGTACGCTGGATTCTCGGCGACAATGACCGTGAAGCAGTTACGGGGGGGGGGGGGGTCAGGTCGGCCTCAGGGGGGGGGGGGGTTAGAACCCCAAAGCCCCCCCCCCCCCCCCGTCGGTGCGCCACTGGAACCCACGCTAGTGGCCGTACTCCTGTGATATACGTGCACACTACAAGCTGCAGAGGAGTTTCTGCTCCGTTAAAAAGGTCGTTGTGCTTCGTGAAGGAAAAAAAAAAAAAGGTCTCACAGAGATTTGAACTCGGATCGCTGGATTCAGAGTCCAGAGTGCTAACCGTTACACCATGAGACCACACCTTTCCGACGCCGGGAATCGAACCCGGGCCTCCTGGGTGAAAGCCAGGTATCCTAGCCACTAGACCACGCCGAAGATGGAAACGACAGCTGCAGAGGAGTTTCTGCTCCGTTAAAAAGCTCGTTGTGCTTCGTGAAGGAAAAAAAGAAGGTCTCACCGAGATTGCGGAGCGTCACGGCGTTCTGTCCTCTACGTGGGCGCGGCCAGCGGTTACAACGGCCTCCCGTTAGGGTGTCCTGTTAGTAACTCCTCCGTATCTAATAAAGTTCGTTGTCTGTCTGTCTGTCTTACCGAGATTTGAACTCGGATCGCTGGATTCAGAGTCCAGAGTGCTAACCGTTACACCATGAGACCACACCTTTCCGACGCCGGGAATCTTTTTTTTTCTTTATTGCGAAGTTGCAATACAAAACCATGATACAAATGATAAAACAAACATTAACCAATCTTGGCCAATGCTTGACATTAAAAAGGTTTATGGCATATCAAACTATCTAGGAGACGATACCACTCTGGTTTATCCGTCATGTGTTTAAGGCTTTCACGTATATAAACAATGCTCTCATTGAAGTACTCTCTCGGTGACAATATACAGATGTCTTCATGGCGCACTGCCATACCAGTCTTCCATATGCTATGTAGATTCATCGCCATGAACATATCATACGGCACCCCATCGTCACAGATCGTTGGCAAAAAGCGTATGCCGTATGGTGTTACTGGTAAGTCCTTTTTCAAGGTGCGTTGTAGCACGTCCCACAGAAATAACGCGTCAGAGCAATCCAGAAATATATGTTCCATCGTCTCAGGCTTTCTGCATCTGAGACAATTGATTGTCCACGGCACAAAAATCCCTCTTTCTTTTAGCCAAGGTTTCACAGGCAATGTCGCACTGTGTAGCTGAAAGAAAAAGGTTTTACACGACGCACGTATTGGCATTCTCTTAACTCGTTTCAACACGTTTGCACTGCAGCTTTTATCGTACATGGATCGGTATACTGGCATCGGTAAAGTGACGTCAATGACGTCTTTGTACAGTTTTTTCCTTGTAACACTACTAAGATAGTCCAATGAAAAACGCGCTTTCAAAAACCGAAAAGACCATACCACTTCACGCAGGAATCCTGTTATTCTCAAACCCTTTCTATAATCTGATGAGACAGCAAATTCTGGGAGAGCATCACTTAATCTTAGTTGAATAACTGTGCGCAGGAAGTTGTTTCTTTGATCCCGCAAGAAAAAAATCGTGACGCTACCTGTTTCAAAAATAAATGTGCTAATCCGAGACCACCTGCCTTCAGTGGTAGAAATAAATTAGTACGGCTCATTCGCTCCCAAGTTGAACCCCATATATACATAGCGAAAACTCTGTGTAGCTTCTGGATACTCATTCTTGA
The DNA here is from genome assembly GCF_013339695.2 of Rhipicephalus sanguineus. Taxonomy (NCBI): domain Eukaryota; kingdom Metazoa; phylum Arthropoda; class Arachnida; order Ixodida; family Ixodidae; genus Rhipicephalus; species Rhipicephalus sanguineus. The sequence goes on from NW_023614804.1 coordinate 58,032, forward strand.
TATACATAAAAATTGCAGTACATACCATATTTTCGCGACCAGAAAGATATTGCACACTGTCGCTCGTGCGAATATAGACATGTTGCGGCCTCCGAATTTAGCCGTTTTCTCCTTCACCTCATCGATTTCCTGTGACCGATATTCTTTTGTGTCATCGTAATGTTTTAAAGGTACGCCAAGGTATTTCATCGGTGTCGTGGTCCATGTCATGCTTTCGAGAAGCATTGGAGTAGCTTCCCAGCTTCCATGCCATAAACCCAGCGATTTGCTCCAGTTTACAGTACTGCCGGTCATGCTATAAAACTTTGCAGTCACTTCAACCGCCTTGCTTACGCTTTGCTTATCTTTACAGAATATGACAACGTCATACGCGTACGCTAGTAATTTTATTTCGCTGGTATCTAGACTAAATCCTTTGATGTCATTATTATGCATCACACTTAAGCAAAACGGTTCTAGGAATATTGCAAATAGTAGTGGAGAAAGAGCACATCCTTGTTTTACACCCGTCCTGATGTTAATGCTGTGAGTCAACATTTTGTTAACTACAATTTGCGTCGATGCGTTGCGGTAGCACATCTTTACCCCTTTCAATAATATGGAACCTACATTGGCGTGTTCCATGACAAGGAGAAGAATTTCATGCGCCACCTTATCGAAAGCCTTCTCCAAGTCTAGTTGTATCATCGCAACTTTTTCCGAGAAGGCATCGCAGCACTCAAGGATCCTCCTTGCCACGTGAATATTTGTTGTTATAGACCTCCCCTTTATGCCACACGTTTGTTGGGGACCTACTAATTTTCTTACTACATTTTGCAGCCTACTTGCCAATACCTTCGCATATATCTTGTAGCCTGTGTTGATCAAGCTAATTGGTCGATACTGTCGCACTGATAGTAGTTTTTCAGGATCACTCGATTTTGGGAGTAACACTGTAAGGCTTCGTCGGAAAGATGGAGGTAGTACTTGCTTATCATACGCCTCCGTTATTACATCATGCAAGATACCGGATAGCTCTTCCTTAAACGTCTTATAGAAGCTTGCACCGAAACCATCTGGTCCTGGTGATTTACCATTGCTCATTTTTTCGATGGCTTTTTCTCTTTCCGCGACCGTTATAGGGGCCCCCAAGTTTTCTCTCTCGCTATCATCGAGTTTAGGCATTTTCTGAAGAAAAACTTCATCGAATCCTTCTGAAAAGGACATTTGCTGCCCCAGCATTCCCTCATAGTAGTTTTCAAAAGCGCGTAGAATTATTTCTTTATCCCAGGTTACGTCATTCTGGTACGTTATGACATTTATCTCATTTCTTGCAGCATAGCCCTTTTCGTCAGATATTGACCTCTTCGTTGGTTCTTCGCCGCACCAAAGCTTTTCTGCGCGTGCGCGGATAATAGCACCTTTATACTTTTCAACGTCCAATCGTTCCATTTCAGCCTTTTTTCTTTGTACTTCCAACATTGAGCTTCCAGGAGCACTTCTCTCTTTGCTCAAGAGAAAATCTAGCTCAGCTTGTAGTTCTCTTTCTTTCCTTTTTTCTTTCTGTTTTAGTACACACGATCTTTCAATGGCGTCTAATTTGAGTTGCTCCTTAAAATATTCCCACGCTTCGCAACAACTTGTTTTGTGCCTTTCGTGATACGCCCTAATCCCATTCTTTACTTTGCTAACCAATACTTCATCCTCTAAAAGTTTATCATTAAATTTCCACAGTGACCAATTAAACTTTGAGGGCTTCTTCGGACCTATCAAAACATGGACTGCACTATGGTCACTAAATGACACATTTGATACGCCATAGTCGCTACAGTGCGATATAATTGGGGTTGAAACATAAATTCTATCTAACCTCGCATGACTATCTCGCTGGTAGTGTGTGAACTTTGGAATTTTCGTATTTGCAAATACATAACCAACATCTGTAATTTCATGCTCTTCTATCATTCTGACAAGAGCTCTTACACTAGCATCATAATAAATCGGTGGTGCACGTACACGATCCTCCACATTACACACACAGTTGAAATCACCCATCATTATAATACACCCTTCTACTCTCAAATAGCCATCCAAAACATATCAAAAAAGCTCGTCCGGTCGCTTATTCCATTCGGAGCGTACAAACAGATAACGCGCCACTTCATTGCACATAACAATAAATCGCACACAACCAGGCGTCCATTTTCATCCGTTATAACACTTTCAATTGTTGTACCCAACGTTTTTCTAATCAGGAGTGCACAGCCGCCGGCTCTTCCTTAGAGTTTCCTAAAATGACCTAGAGGGAACTCTGGCGCTGCGATCGTTCAGCCACCCTGGGAATGATGGGTAGTACACGGATTTGCCTAGTCTTCGTGCTTGTGGGCTTCGAACGCACTTGTGGCTTTGTTTATTGCTATGTTTTGGTTTTCTTTCGGATAAAAGAATGGATCGTTGTGAACTTCGTGACCAGATTTGAATCGGTGAGCCTAAAGAAGTTAAAGTGGTGAAGTGGAACTGCTGACTTTTGCTGAACTTCGTTTTACGACAAAGCGGATGCAGGCGACGCGGAGCCAAACGGAGCCGAAAGAACGAAGTTTAGACAAATCCGTGTACTACCCATGATTCCCATGCTGGCTGAAGCGCGATGCATTGCAGCTCCCATAGACACTAGCGCCAGAGTTCCCTCTAGTAAGTATTGTAGGAAACTCTATGGGCTCTTCCGCATGCACGAGATACGCACACAAGATGGCGCGACGTGAAAAGATTTACCATTCTGTCCGTCCCTTCCTCACTTTCTATCTTTGTCTCTTGCAATGCAATAATATCAAGATCTTTATCGTCATCAAGGCGTCGTAGCTGATATTGCTTCCTTCGTCCTGACAGTCCCCTTACATTGATAGTAGCTAATCGCAAGGGCTTGTCTATGCGAATCATTTTGTTGTGACGAAGAGGCGGACAAAGCTACTCACTAGCCCGTTACTTAGCACGTGATACGAAATACCTTTTACGGTCGAAAATGTAAAAGAATGAAAAAAAGGGGAAAAGAAAAGGAAAAGAAAAAAGGAAAGGAAAAAAAAGAAAGACCTTCTAAGTTAGTGCTGTGTCGGTCGGTTTCCGGCTCGCTGGCAAATTAGGGGGCGGCCTCAAGGTCATCCGACGATATGGCGTCTTTGGCATCGGTTCCTTCGTGCTGGTATCACCCACACTTCCTTGAGGGTCTTCTTCAAGGGTTCGTTTTAACGGCGCTCCACTTGTGTCTCATCGGTAGTCATCTTCAAATCCCTCTCCGAGCTCCTGTCTGTCTTTTCATCGGTGTCGACTTTGGCCATCTTCAGAGGCAACTTCGGGGTTTCTTTGTCCGCCGCATGCACCACCGTTTCCAGAGTTGTAGCTTGCGGCGCCATCATTGATCCACTGGCGGCTTCTTCAGAGTCTGCTTCAACCATTAAGTGTTCGCGGGTTACTTTATCACCTTTCGGAGGGCAAGCTATATTGACGTAGGTTCGCACGCATTCGCTTTCTTCATGACCAAAACGTTTAGACCACGCCGGAGCTGGAAACGACAGCTGCAGAGGAGTTTCTGCTCCGTTAAAAAGCTCGTTCTTCTTGGTGAAGGAAAAAAAAAAGGTCTCACCGAGATTTGAACTCGGATCGCTGGATTCAGAGTCCAGAGCGCTAACCGTTACACCATGAGACCACACCTTTCCGACGCCGGGAATCGAACCCGGGCCTCCTGTGTGAAAGCCAGGTATCCTAGCCACTAGACCACGCCGGAGATGGGAAGGTACTGATGCAGACGAGTTTCTGCTTACTGAAAACAGTTGTGTACCGTGGAAAAAAAAAAGAAGAGGTCTCACCGAGATTTGAACTCGGATCGCTGGATTCAGAGTCCAGAGTGCTAACCGTTACACCATGAGACCACACCTTTCCGACGCCGGGAATCGACCCCGGGCCTCCTGGGTGAAAGCCAGGTATCCTAGCCACTAGACCACACCGGTTTTTTTTTTTTCTTTATTTCCTGCTTTGGTCAAGACACACTTTACATAGGAATTCTTATCTTTGAATTCAACACTTCACAACATGTTCAAATATACATTTTAAAAGCGGGACTGACATCTTGTCCCGTGTAACTAATTTAATAATATTTCACTGTGAGCAGCTTTTCTATCATGGGTAGCCAGTCAGGTGGCTCAGGAAGTTCGTATAACACATCTCTAATGTACAACAAGTATTCATGAAGGTATACCTTGGCGGCTTTTGGTGCTTCATTTTCATGCCTGATATCCATTCTGGTTTTCCAGACACTGTGCATGGTTACTAGCATTATCATATCACATGGCACATCTCCTGTTTGTTCCCAAGGCAAAAAGCGTATTCCGAATGGCGTAAGTGGGAAATCTTTTTTTAAAGTTCTCTGGAGGATGTCCCACATGAACACAGAATCAAAGCAATCTAAGAAAATGTGTTCGATTGTTTCCGGCTTATTGCATATCAAGCAATTTACACCCCATGGTAGATAGAATCCCTTATCTTTCAGCCATAGTTTAACGGGGAGCGTGCCAGTGTGTAGCAAAAAGAAAAAGGTTTTAGTTGACGCTCTTACAGGTATTCTGTTAATACGTTTAAACACATCTTTCTCAGATCCTAATACATACCTATTACGGTATACAGGCACTGGGCACATGATATTCACTAAATCCTTATACAGTTGTTTTTTGGTTACCGATGACAAATACACTAACGAAAAGTGCTCTTGTAGGAACTGAAAGGCATAAACGACTTCTTTTAAAAAACCTCTCACCGCTACCTGCGTTGGAGAATACGATGATACAATGTACTGTGGTAGCTTATCACGTAGTCTCACTTGCATCACCGCACGCAAGAATCCATCATTTTGATCCCTTAAGTAAAAGAATCTTAGAATAACCTGCTTGAGGAATAAATGCGACAATCCCACTCCCCCTTTCTTAAGCTTGTGAAAAAGATTAATTCGGCCAGTTCGTTCCCAAGTAGACTTCCAAATAAACACTGCAAATATTCTGTGCAACCTTTGTACACATATTCGAGACATACATAATACCTGTAGCATGTAAAAAACTTTTGCTGCAAGAAACACGTTGCACACTGTTGCGCGCTTAAAGATCGAAAGGTCACATCCTCCCCACTTGGTTGCCTTTGCCCGAATGTTTTCAGTTTCATCAGCCCATTGTTCAGTGGTTTCTTGATAATATTTTAAAGGCACTCCGAGATACTTGGACGGCGTGGTGGTGAATGTGATCCCTTCAAAGTACTCTGGTTTGGAATTCCACTCACCATGCCAAAAACCCATACACTTTTGCCAGCTGATGGCGCTTCCAGTATAGGCGCAAAATGTTCTTGCTTCTCTTATCGCCTCCTGTATGTTGTTCTTATTTTCACAAAATATCGCGATATCATCTGCGTACGCTAAAATTTTTACCTCATGTGTCAAGAACTGGTATCCTGTTATCTTTGTGTTGCTCATCAATTTTAAACAAAAGGGTTCTAAGTAAATGGCAAATAACAGAGCGGAACAAGGGCATCCTTGCCGCACACTAGATGTCACAGCTATGCTAGCGCTAAGTTTTTTGTTAATCACGAGTTTAGCATAGCAGTTCTGATATGCCATTCTCACACCCTCTCGTATTACTCCACCAACGTTAGTGTGATCCAATAGCGCAAATAATATTTCATGACTCACTTTGTCGAAGGCTTTCTGCAAGTCTAATTGTATCATCGCTATGTGGCCATTAGTGGCATCACAACATTCTAAAATGGTTCTCGCCGTGTGAATATTGTTAAAAATGGTTCGTCCTTTTATACCGCACGTCTGGTGCGCACCAACAATACTCGTAATTACTGATTGTAGTCTCTTTGCCAGAACTTTCATGTAAACTTTATAGTCAACATTCGTAAGACTTATGGGCCTATAGTTTTCCACACACTGCAACTTTTCTGCGTCTTCAGTTTTTGGTATGAGTATGACGTGACTCGCCCTAAAGGACAGAGGCAGTTGCTTAATTTCATATGCTTCAGTAATAACGTGATAAAGCATTACCGTAGTTTCACTTTTGAAAGTTTTATAAAACCCTGCCCCTATGCCATCAGGTCCTGGCGACTTGCCTTTACTAAGGTCATCGATTGCTTGCCCAACTTCTTCTATCTTTATGGGCGTTTCCAGCGCATCTCTGACGTCATCTTCCAATTTCGGCATAAGTGACAAAAATGCTTCTATGAATTCGTCTTTCACTTCCGTTTTACCGCCCAACAGTCTTCGGTACGTTTCAAGGAAAGCTTTTTCGATAACTTGCTGCTCCGAAGAAAGCTCACCTCCGTAGCGTATTTCTTTAATCTCTTTTTTTGTTGCATATCGTTTTTCTTCCGCAAGCACTCGTTTTGTGGGCACTTCGCCAAATGTGAAACGTTCAGCACGTGCCCTTATTACTGCCCCTTTATATCGTTCTTCCGTAATGCATTCCATCTGTCTTTTAACTTCCTATATTTCTTTGCTAAACAATGCGGGAATAGTGCTATCTGCATTCAGTAGATATTCAAGTGTGCTCTGCAGATCTTTTTCTTTTTGCTTTTCCTTGAATCTTATGACACTTGACCTCTCAGTTGCGTACATTTTAACTTCATTTTTAAATTGCTCCCAGACGCTTATGTAACTTGTGCTTCCATTACGAAGTGCATCTTCAGCTTTCTTGCTTACTACTTTCACAAACATCTCGTCCTCCAAGAGTTTTTCATTCAACTTCCATAAATCCCAGTTAAACTTCGTAGTTTTTCTTTTCTTGCCAATTTCGATCGTTACGAGAGAGTGATCAGTGAAACTAAGGTTTTTCACGGCATAGTTTGTGCACAAAGGTACAATACATCCAGATATATACATTCTATCCAGTCTGGCGTGACTTTGCTGCTGGTAATGTGTAAACTGCACATGACTTCCACGGAATACATACCCTACATCTACCAAGCCATATTCATCAGTTATTGCAGCAAGCTGTAATGCACTTTTGTCGCGTACTGGAACATTTTTCACACTGTCTTCGGGCATGCACACACAGTTGAAATCACCGAGCAACACAACAACACGATCGCATCTTAGAAAAGTGTCTACGTAGTCAAAAAAACATTTTCTTTCACAAGCTATATTAGGCGCGTACACACAAATTATTCGCCATTTTTTTTTTACAAAAATTCGGCAGATCCCACGTACCGTGGGAGTCGATGTTATGCGAAGCATGCGGCGGGTAGGGGACTGTGGCGTAACTTTTTTTACTGTGCGACACGTTACAAAATGATGCCTAAGATTTGTATAAATTTTATACGCACACATATATATGCTGCAGAGCCGCATATGTGTTATATAACCAGTTGTTTACGGTTACGTATGCAACGTGGGTATTACCAACACCAGTAGCGGTAAGCTGATACGTAGTGCTTATACGTGTCTCAAGAACGCACGCACGTTTCACGAACCCGTGTACAAGTGTGCAAGTAGTTCTTGACAGTTCTTGGACAAGGGCATCATCACCGCAATCAGTGAGCACTAGCAGCTGGTCGTGACTTGTTATATTATCCGGTCGTGACCGTCGTGACGAGGGGTCCATGTGTAGTGAAGTATGTGGTATAGTAGAGCTGTTGGAATTCGTGGATGCCTCGGTCATTTCGTCGAAAAATTGTCTGTCGACAGAACCGGCGACATGTCGCAACCTGAAGCCACCCATCGCGTTGATGAGGTATAGGCCGTCGAGGCTGGTAGGCCTGGATAGTGCTACGTAGACCAACATCAGTGGATGGTGTTTGTCGTATTCGTAGAATACCTGGGTGTGTGTGGCCTACGTAGCCTAATGTGCAAAGCGGCTGTCAATCAATGAGGCATCATCCTCCGTCAGCATGAGGCCATCGCCCAGCATCGTAAGAAATCAAGAGGACACTGCGCCGTTCTGGTGGACGAAGTGCACTTTACGGTGCGGTGATGTGGATATCATATGTAACTTTCGTTAATGTATTCCTCCGGGGTCGAGCAATGCTTCAATATAGCTTGCTGAATCATAGAGATACAAACGTAATGTTTATTAGACTGCTATAAAGCGGAAGCCGACACTGGAACTACAGACGTCATGTGATATGACGCCAGTATCGTAGGAGTACATATCGTAAGAGTATCATGTAGCGTTTATTGCTTTCTTGTGAAATTAGATAGCCAGCACCACAACCACAACTGACGTTGCACAGATATTACGCCTGCGTAGGCTGTTTTTTCAAACCATTTTATAGACCTGGGGTGGCTCAGTGGTAGAATACCTGATAGCCACGCAGAATGCTTGGGTTCGATTCCTGCTGGGATCCTAATTTTCATACTTTCTATTCGTTGAGTAAATGCTGCCTATGTTGGTTTTCCTTAACGCTTTAGCATTTAAGTAACCAATGTCTGTTCTCGCCGTTCCTGGGTAGATATAAACTGTCAATCACCGGTCGCGCATACCCGTACACCGCGGCGCAAGGTAAACGGGTATGTGCCACACGTGTCTAGTGGAAAGGGTTTGACGACGACGCGACAGGATTTTAACGTTATTCATGTCATGACCCGGCAATCATATTCGTCAAATCCTCTTAACCTCCCATGCAAATCTTGGCCTACACCAAGTTAAGGAGGCGATCATGAGAGCACCCAGACGTAGGCGGCTAGATAGATAGATAGATAGATAGATATATAGATAGATACGTAGATAGAAACGCTCAAAGTGCCAGAGGTCCGCTAAGAAATGCTTCGCATTTAAAAAGTAAAATCGCAAAGTACAAGTCGCCCATTATCGGAAGTAATGACTTTTTCCTCACCAATTCCGATAGACTGTTTTAAAAATAACAGACACCCCCCAGACCTGCCATTGGCATGACACACACATATGTTATAGCTTGTTTTGTAATTATTCGCCAGCCGTTCAGTTAGTTCTTCGCTGTCGATTTTTGATTCTTGCACCGCTAGAATATCAATGTCATTATCAGTCAGTATTCGTTTGTCGTTTTTGAGAAGTTAATCCGCGAATATTTAAGGTGGCTACTTTCAGGGTCACAGCAGAATCGTTAATGCCGACTGCAGGGGGGTCAAAACTCACACCGTTGAAGGGCCCATCACGTCTGGAAGAAGACTTGCGGCCAACGGACTCTCCACGTCAGGTGGTCTCGTCTTTTCAGGCGAAGACCAAGCGTCTCCTCTAGCAGCACACATTTTCAGAGTTCACTGTGCTACCCTTCCGTCCCAGGCTCTGTCGCGAAGTCTGCAGTCAGCATTCCCGCTAAGGCGGGTCTGCTGGCGGTGCCGTCCTCTTGTCTAGCGGCACCTTGGGTTTGAATTTCATTGGAAAGTCGCCTGAAAACCGGCGTTTTCGGGAGTGGGGTTCTTCTGCGCAGCCTCCGTCTGGTGTGCCGTCTTCCTCGGTTTGTTTCACGCGGTCTCTTACGACCGTCTTCTTTGGTCGCAATCCAGTTCGGGCTTCCTGATGGCTTTCTTCTCTGTTAGTTGCGGTGCTCGCGGTGGTACTTGTCTTGTTGGTGTCCGTGTCAGCGTCTGCAATTTCCTTCGTGTCATAGGCGGGCGCGGCCGCGTCGTCGTCTTTACGGCCCAGTTCTTTTCAGAAAGTTCCGTCTGTGACTCGCTATCAGGTTTCGCTGAGTTCATCATCCCCGACACGGTCGCCTCCGCGTCAGCCTGGTCCATGAGGTGCTCGTCAACGGCGTCGTTTTCGTCCAGACCCTGTCACATTGGCGTAGCTACGCACGCACTGGGTCTCGTCGTGGCCATAGCGACGACAGAGCCCACAGCGTGGTACTCGCGCCTATGTGTCCGGTGCCGCGGCACCGGAGGCAGAGCGGTGGTCTGCCAGGAACCGTGCACGAGTGCGTGGTCCTCCCCGCCGCGAAGCTGATGCGGCAGGTCTTCCACAGTGTATCCTGCCTTCAAGCGAAGGGACACCAGACGCGTGTGTGAGATCCTTTGTCAGCACAGCCTTGCACACGCCATTTCTCCCGCGAAATTGCGCTTACGGTGCCGTAAGGCGCCAGGGCGCTTCTTACGTCCTCGTCTGGTGTGTGGTGTGCAAAAGCCAGTACAGCTTATCCTGACGTCTTGATGCTGGGACTCTATCGCAACACACCTGTGATCCTTGACGGTGTATGCTGCGGTCGACAATATCTTCTTTTTGGCACTCTCGTCCTTGAAGGCTAATCGCCCATACGTGATTCAATTTGATAGGCTCCTAGAGCCACCACTTCGGCATTAACTGCAAACGGTCTAAAGAATCACGGAAAGCCTTCGACTCGATATGGCCTCGCTTTCACGTCCGCGTGCCCAAATGACAGTGGTTGGTCAAACCTGTAGGTAACTGGGGCAATATAATCTGGTAGTCCTGTGTCGTCTTCGTATCGTTAAACCTGATGCCGCGACCCGGCTGGGCCGCTGAAACCGCCCCTTTCGAGGAGCACAACATTCCGCGTCCGTTCACTACGGTGGCCGGAAGTGGAATCTCTAGACCACGCCGGAGATGGAAACGACAGCCACAGAGGAGTTTCTTCTCCGTTAAAAAGGTCGTTGTGCTTCGTGAAGGAAAAAAAAAGAGGTCTCACCGAGATTTGAACTCGGATCGCTGGATTCAGAGTCCAGAGTGCTAACCGTTACACCATGAGACCACACCTTTCCGACGCCGGGAATCGAACCCGGGCCTCCTGGGTGAAAGCCAGGTATCCTAGCCACTAGACCACGCCGGAGATGGAAACGACAGCCACAGAGGAGTTTCTGCTCCGTTAAAAAGGTCGTTGTGCTTCGTGAAGGAAAAAGAAAAGAGGTCTCACCGAGATTTGAACTCGGATCGCTGGATTCAGAGTCCAGAGTGCTAACCGTTACACCATGAGACCACACCTTTCCGACGCCGGGAATCGAACCCGGGCTTCCTGGGTGAAAGCCAGGTATCCTAGCCACTAGACCACGCCGAAGATGGAAACGACAGCCACAGAGGAGTTTCTGCTCCGTTAAAAAGGTCGTTGTGCTTCGTGAAGGAACAAAAAAGAGGCCTCTCACCGAGATTTGAACTCGGATCGCTGGATTCAGAGTCCAGAGTGCTAACCGTTACACCATGAGACCACACCTTTCCGACGCCGGGAATCGAACCCGGGCCTCCTGGGTGAAAGCCAGGTATCCTAGCCACTAGACCACGCCGGAGATGGAAACGACAGCTGCAGAGGAGTTTCTGCTCCGTTAAAAAGGTCGTTGTGCTTCGTGAAGGAAAAAAAAAGAGGTCTCACCGAGATTTGAACTCGGATCGCTGGATTCAGAGTCCAGAGTTCTAACCGTTACACCATGAGACCACACCTTTCCGACGCCGGGAATCGAACCCGGGCTTCCTGGGTGAAAGCCAGGTATCCTAGCCACTAGACCACGCCGGAGATGGAAACGACAGCTGCAGAGGAGTTTCTGCTCCGTTAAAAAGGTCGTTGTGCTTCGTGAAGGAAAAAAAAAAGAGGTCTCACCGAGATTTGAACTCGGATCGCTGGATTCAGAGTCCAGAGTGCTAACCGTTACACCATGAGACCACACCTTTCCGACGCCGGGAATCGAACCCGGGCCTCCTGGGTGAAAGCCAGGTATCCTAGCCACTAGACCACGCCGGAGATGGAAACGACAGCCACAGAGGAGTTTCTGCTCCGTTAAAAAGGTCGTTGTGCTTCGTGAAGGAAAAAAAAAAAGAGGTCTCACCGAGATTTGAACTCGGATCGCTGGATTCAGAGTCCAGAGTGCTAACCGTTACACCATGAGACCACACCTTTCCGACGCCGGGAATCGAACCCGGGCCTCCTGGGTGAAAGCCAGGTATCCTAGCCACTAGACCACGCCGGAGATGGGAACGAGAGATTCAGAGGGGCTTCTGCTCAGCGAATGAGGTAATTGGGCTCCGTGGAAAAAAAGAAGGAAAGGTCTCAAGGAGAAACTTGAACACGCATTTCTGGATTGAGAAGTCGTTTGCGCTTAGTAAAAGCAGTCATTAGCTTGCGAGAAAGAAATGAAGAAGTTGACTGCCTGCTTGTTCCCCGATTACTGGGGCATGTCCACCGCTGGGGATCGGCCAAGAGGAAGAACTGCATTGAGTCGATAACCACGTGGACGGAATATCAGCAACTTATACTTCTTCCGTATTAATTAAACAAAGTCTGAACTTCAATTTCAAATTTGCCTTTAAAAACTAACCGACACCTGGCCAAACCCCAGTGTGGGTATGAGCCACAGCTTCTAGGGTCTACTCTACCTTAAATTCCCATGGAAGTCTCACTGGAGTCAATCTCGACAATCAGAAGTTACGATCACCAGATTTCGATGCCGTGCTCCCCCATTAAACTTATACTAACACATAGCTGGTCTGACGATATCGCCCCTCTGTCATGTCTGCGAAGAAATAGAAAATATTGAGCATTATTTTTTGTCGTTTCGCAGATATTCACTTATCAGAAAGCATTAGCGCACCCAGGATTTCTCTCAGGGGGGGGTTGAAATTCTGAGAAGACTACAGGAATCTAACGACAAATGAAATATGTGATACCAAATAATAATAATAATAATAATAATAATAATAATAATAATAATAATAATAATAGTTTTAATAATAATAATAATAATAATATCAAATGTGATGATGATGATGATGATCTTTCAGCGTTTTGCAGCAAGATATTGAAAATACTTGAGAGGGCCGAGAACACTCAGTGAAGCAGCGCACGTAGAAATAAACGGCATATTGAATAAACCAACGCGTAATATAGTTCCAACAAATGTGTCTGGCAAATACTTGTTTTTGTAAATTTTTCAGCTCCATGTAGTGATAAGGGTGCTGACGCGCGGGCCGGCTGGCGATCGCACAATGCTGTTATAAAACAAATGATTACTATGGTAGCGCAAACAAATCGGACGCAAGAAAGGCCACGAGGACGACGTTTTATTAAACACTTCTTTAAAACATGGCGAGCTCGCCGGCCGAATTTGTAAACACGTAACACGTACACGCTAAACGTATAGCTGACAATGAATACTGGAAAACAACACGCACATTCACGACAATGTAAGGCATGCAATACTACATAAGACATACATAAGACAACATAATACAATACAAATGCGAAGGCGGCGCCGCAGATGTCCGACTCACCACGAGGGCCCGAGGCAAGCGAGCCGCGGTACCGACCCCCACGGACCCCGCGGCCGTCGTCCATCCGCGCGCGCAGCCACACCCCGAAAGAGAGATTCACTGCTGTTTCTATGCGCCGGCCTAAATTCGCGGCGGCGATGCCGGCGCCACCGTGCTAAACTCGGATTACAGACAGCGCATCGCTGGCCTTGGACGAGGTCTCCGCTTACGCACAAAGCACGTGCGTGCAAACACAGCGGCCGCGCCCAAGTTACGGCAGGCGCCTTTACAGAGGTGATATAGCACCGCGCCGTGTGCCTTTCTTGTGTTCCATTTATTGTGTCTTGTGTCCGATAGCCACAGTAATCAGGAAATGTCATACAAACAAGCCCCATTGGCAACTTTAGCAGTTGAAAAATTCTGCAACTGAGAATTTTGTGCATAATGCGAGCAGAACATCCTATATTATACTTCCTTCGAGCCTCGCCAAACTACAAATCTGAAAGTGTATCGTAAATATTGATTGTAAACTTTCTGGCATTGATTATAAACAGTATGCACAGGTCAGTGCAGCACACGTATACAATACAATTCTCACGGATAAACTGTTGTAGCCACGCTTACCGATTTGCCATGTCATTCGGGTGCACAGGTTCGGCGACTGAAGTACCCTCTGATAAGTGACTGATCGATTGACGCATCCGAAGGCGCTATGTGCCGAGTCATCGGTTCCTTCTTGGCCGTAATCGGGCATTCCGGTGTTTTTGCTGCTTCTCTTGAATTGGAACACGGAATCTTTGTCGGGAAGTAGGTGAGGATCGTGTTCGACTGGCACGTCAGCGAGATGTCTGGTGTGGTAGGTCACTGTCGACGCAGACTCGCGCAGCAGACACAGAAGCAAGTTCTAGCAAAGCGGACTTTTCCGTCCGATGTACAACATACAAAAAAGAATTAAGTGGTAAAAAGAGAGAGAGCGAGAGTTGCCTACTGAAAAAAAAAAAAAGAAAACGTGGCACCCCAATATACCTTTCGCATTTTCCAAAGCCCCTTTTTCTTGTCCCACCGCCTTCAAAACATTTACTCATTCTGCCACGTCGTCTTACTCCTCCCGTCTTCGCAACGTATGGATTTCGCATAGCATTCGTGCTTGCTTGGGGTCCCTGCGTGTGTGCAGTACTGCGGCATGGCTGGCGACGCACACACTAGTTGCTCCAAGGCTTGCTCAGAAATGCAGGAACGACAGTGTATGTGCTTAAACTAAAATCGTCATGTGCTCGAGCTGTACGCTGTACGGCCTCCGGGGTTTGCGGTCGTTTTGACGAATGAGCCGCGTACTACGAGGTCGCCTTTCTTCTCGCCGCTCCAATGCACCTCATCCGTCCGCTGTCAACAAAGTTAAGAAAAAAATGCCTGACCACCCCGCTGGCGACACCATTTGCCTGCACAAAACGCAAGCCCCGAAGAAAACAGAAAACACTTGTTTCGAAGCGCCGCCGACGGCCTCTTATCTTTGGAACTTTGAGTGAGCATTGTCCCTACGTTTCGGAATCCATACGGTTCTTTCTTGAGAGTTCGAGGGAGCGAGACAAACCAAGAAGGCTTCTTTTCTTGTTCGTCCGGTATGAAAGGGTGAGTCAGGAGGCGGCGGTGCTCGTCAGCAGAAGAACAGAGGAGTGCTTGGGCTTGACCGTTGGGAATGAGTTGAAGAGTAAAAGGGGGTGGGGAGCTTCTTTGGCGTGTGGATGTGTCGAGGTAAACTGTTAGGTGAGAGACAGGGAAAGGGGGATACTTGGAGTGCCGGAGTGTGTGAGCTGTAAGCAGACATCTTTTTTTTCTATTTTCTTAGGCTCTGCGCAGTGAAAAGCGAAGACGCTACGTGTGGGTTGCCTTCAGCGTGGTTCACGACTGGGTAGCTTGTATCTGCCAGCATTCATATTTCTGGTAATTGGTTTCAGCTGCGAGGACTACAGTTTCAAGAAAATTGATTCGGTGGTCTGCGTCTTTGCAAAATTGTGGACGTCTTTCCCGTCTTTCTTACAGGTTCTCAGTTCCGCTGATACAGCGGGCGTCGCAGCCAGTACAAGCAGTTTTGTTGAGGATGCCTCGGTTTCGCTCTTCCGGTGGCCAGACTTTTGGAGAAGGCAGAGAACGCGCTATTGTGCTCGTAATGCTGAAAACATTTTCACGAACCACCCGTCCCCATCCTCGGCTGCGGGCCACGCGCTCGGGGGGGGGGGGGGGATATGTCAACAAGACCGTTTCTTTTTCCTTCTTTTTTCGGCACCCCGCACCAAAGCGAGAGCCGTAGAAGGCTCGACAAAGAAAAGAGCGGAGTATGGAAGCAACTTGGAAAGGGCTGCAGGAAAGGAAGCAACTTGGAAAGGGCGGCGCGTCTAGCACTCACAAAGGGCTGCAGAAGATGGTGGGGCAAGCGGGCGGTGTACTTTTGAAGCCCACACGTGCTTAATGGGTGAAGTCATTGGCGGACATACGCATCAAGAGTCATCGATGGCCTCAAAACTTGGGCGGCTGTCCAGTAAGAAGAAGGAGGAGGGAAAAAAAAAAGAAAAAAAAGGCAGGGGGGTACAGTCGGAATAAGGCGCGGAGAACTTGCAATATTTTTAAAAAAGAACATTGTTAGTGTACGATGGAGGCTAGTAGGGATTTTATGTTGCGAATAGAATATTTTTCCAGGTTATTTGAAGGCTGAGCGTACTTTATGTCTCTTAATATTATAGAAATCATGCTATGGCTTTTAGTGATTCCAAATTACCACGAGCTAGATTTATTCCTGATGGGTGTAGGGATTGAAATTTGTGTATCAAATAGTATCAAATACGATTCCATGTATTTCCTCTCCCGTGGTGACCGTAAATTTGTAGAATGTAAAGTTTGGCTTGATCGAAATTGTGGTCTTGTTGGTTGAAGTGGCTATCCCACCTCATTTTCATTTTATGTTTTGTAGAACCCATCTAGATGAAAAAGGAATGTTTGTCGGCAGGAGAGCGTATATTATTGAGTATTTAAAGGAAAAGAAAGGTGCTCCGTGACGGACACAATTCGTGTTCACTATAATATCAAGGATTTGAGAAAAAGTAATGAGAATGCCATCGGCATCGTAACAGGAAATGTTCATCACGCTTAAGCGAGTTTCTAATCCATAGCGAGTAAGGCATTGAATGTACATGAAAACGCTTGTTATTTCTATAAAATGAGTTTTGTGACGTAGAATTTGAAAAAGTTGCACATTCGAGGCAAAACCAACATATACTTGTTGCGCAACTCTGTCGTCGCTCCATTAGGTCCATCAAACCAAGCCATGTGACACCGACAATTTAATGTTATTTAGGCACTTGATATTCTAATCTCTAATTGCATTAGAAGCGTCCCAGTAACCAAATATAATTGGCGTGTGTGCAGGTGTGAACCGGATAATAATGTTATAAACGGTAAACAACACTGCGAACTCCTGTTCTGAACATACATGTATGTAGCACTGCGTACACAGCTGGATTAGCTGCTATACGTAATAGTTTTTGATGTCACATGCACTGTGCACCGACGTCTGTGGCTAAGTCACGCGCCGCATTATCATTGTACACCGTCCCGTTTTAGACTTCCCCCGAGAATAAGAACAATAGCTTGTTTCGAAGATTCCGAACTATCTCCTTGCTCTATTGCAGTAATCAGAGGGGACAGGAAAAGAAGAGGGGTCAAACCGACGACCCGTGAAAGCATCTTCTCTTTCGTCCAAAACTGCTTCACTGGAAGTGAACACAGAGTCACAGAACTTGCGGTTTTCGCTCTTTCTGTTTAGGAGTAGATGACTGAATACAACACATTAAATGAAGGAAATTCGACCTGAAACCACCTCTTGAATTGAAATGATAACGTTAACAAGGCCACCTGAACGTGTACGTTGGATTCTCGGTGACAATGACCGTGAAGCAGTTACGGGGGGGGGGGGGGGTCAGGTCGGCCTCAGGGGGGGGTTACAACCCCCAAAACCCCCCCCGTCGGTGCGCCACTGTCTGAAAATACAACAAAAAAACAAAAACAACGAGCACGTTATTCTCTCTCGGCGTTTCTTGTCTTTTGGTGCACTTCGTGGTGCCAGAACAGTGATTCACGTGACATCAGGGTACATACTATCGACTGGTCCATGTACGAGAAATAACAGTTGTTAATTGTCTCCCATACTGATTTGCTATGCAGCCGCCCACCCGCACTTGCTTCTCTCGCAAGACTATCGTGCGCGATTACCTGATTTCGCTCCATTTTGTGCGTTTGCGACCACGCATGCAGAGATAACAGACTGCAGCCGACAAACGAGAAATCATGATAGCTTCAACGCTTAGTGCTGACATTGTACGCGTGCTTTATGAAGAAATAAGTGGCGAGGAGATGTCCGCTGTAAGAAGGGTATTGAAGGCGAGGACGCAACCAATGGAAAAGGCGCCGGATTATACGATTCTCCCAACGGACACACTCTTTACAGCGGGAACGATGCAGCTTTCCAGGAAAAAGGCGAGTCCGCTTCGACGGTTTTTTGTATATTTTTTATTGCGTTAGCAATTGTATACACACTCAGGACAGGTTTTCACCATCGCCGTCATGATCAGTATAAACACAAAATTGATAACATCGCTCCGCGCATTGTATGTTCTACCCGCGAGTAAAATCTCGCGAGCGTTGGCAAGGAACATGGCTAAAGCAGAGATAAAACAAGCTGGCCATCTCCGTCACATGGAATAACATCAACCCGCGTGCGAGGCCTGCCGTCAATTGCTCCTCAAGCAGAAGGAAACGCCCCGCCCGTCATTAGCTGGGCGAAGGATCAGGAAGGGATGTCTGGGGAGAGGGACTGCGTAACTCAGCAGCAACTGTGAACTTTGGCTATAAGGGCGCGGTCGAGAGCGCTGGCACGCGCGCTATTTCGGCAGACATCCCCCAGCGAACGCCTCGTATACCTTTTACGCACTTTGAGCGCTGTGATCTCACTGCTTCGCGCTCGGACCACTGATACGACAAACCGACCGAAAACCGCTTCTCTTCCGGCAGCGGCCGTACTGCCATACACCAGCGTTTTGTAGAGTTAAGTGAGATCGGAGCACAAAGAGTTAGCTGCTAGCCCTCGTTCATGTAACATTACAGCGTGTACTTATCCCATTCAATGCTTCGCCCTCCCCCCCCCCCCCCCCCCCCCCCCCGCGCCACGCCGCCGCCGGTCCGATGAACCCCGCGCCGTTCACGCGCCGCCGCCGGTGATTTTGGGTCCGGCGCACATGTCTAGTTTCAACAGTATTTCGGCGAAAAGAGACCGGTCGTACGTAAAGTCGTCTTTGAAGTGCGCCACGTAAAGTACCACGCTCTTCGATAGCTTCCATTCCTTTCACCTCACTGCGATAACCCGCAGCTATTGCAGCTTTACGTGTTTCGGAAAAGCGTGAAAGCTAGTCCCGTCCGGAACATACGTGTTCCAGCAGCCTACGGCCCTGCATTTCGTCCTGCAAAATAGTTAACTTTTCTGAATTAGCCGCTCGTACAGGGGCGCGACGCAGAAAAGGAAGTGATGCGGCTGCAGAGTGTTCTGCTCACGTCGGCCGTGGACTGTGATTTACGTCATTTCCGTTTCTGTCCGATTTGCCCGGGCACACCGCTAGGGTTCCGCGTCGTCTGTTAGCTGACAATTAGAGCACCGATTATAAATGAAATACGCGACTGCAAGATTTTTCACTGTGATTAACATTACTTACCCAACATATAAAACGCATTCCAAGCGAATTCTGTCCAAGTCAAATTTCGTTGCAGTTGGCCTTTAACGACGCACTCCATGCGTCCATCCGTATTTCCACGCTAGCTGATTTATCCCTTATGAAGACAACGTGCTGGTATAAAAGCTTTCTGCGATATTTTATAAAAAGATGGTGCATTTTTACGGCGCTGTATGGATGTTCGGAAACATCTATCTGGAATGCTTGCTCTCACTAAAGAATCACTTCAAGATCAGCGCTTCTTCTCTTTTGTGCAGATTTTTGCATGCTACGTACTTGAACTCGCATCAAACCGCCACACTTGCCATACGAAGAAGTACAATAATAGCGTTTCAGCGAAATGTGCCCTAGCAGATGTGTCATTTTTCTCACCTTCTTTTTCCCCTTCTCTTAGAAGATATTGCCGTTGAATCGGTTCACATATACAAATGTTCTCACGTTTCATTGTCCAACGACCTCTTATGACGGAAGCATGATCCAATGACTCGCTCACAAAGCTGAACATAACAACTCCGCAACATGTCAAATTGTAAGCACCTAAATCACTCGTTAGACCAAAACGAAACTCGAACACACATGAACCATTTGCAATCATATGCAAATTACGTTTATTTCAACAGATTCCGTTGTGTTGTGTAACATAATCGACGCAAAAGTATCGACGCTGCATGGCTTATACATTCCTCATACTGATAAATCTCCACCTCCTCCACAATGTTGGGCAATGGCGGGGCAATTAACTGGGAACTGTTACCAAATTTATTTACAATATCAGTTGCAGGTGGTCATAACACGCACCCACTATAGTGCCTAAGAGAGGCTGAGAACCAAGAGGTACTTTGAAGAAGTAAAAATATCAATAATCAACAAGTAAGCGCGTTGACTGAGCCAAGTCGGTTCTTCATTTTCTTTGTCATGATGCCTATCTCTCATTATTGGTCTTTTTGAAAAATATTGTTCTTCGAACGTAAGCATCGCCAAAACATCCCTGTAACAATGGCTTCTCGTGTTTTGTCCCGTAATTTGTGAGCTACATAATCGTACATGCGAGAACTGCTCTGCTCACTTCGAGAGGGGGCTGCTTTGATTGTAACTGACTTGAAATCGCTGAAGCTTAGAGTTATTCCCATCGCTCGTATCGAAATGCGTGACATCTCTTCATTTCTGTAGAATATACTTCACACAGCCACATAAAAGCATATTCTAGTCTCCAGATGTGTCTACGCGGCCATATTTTGAGACACTGCATGTACAATGGAGGAAGTTCTGTGAAAGCAGTTCCAGTTACAACGATGTATATAGCAGTGACGTCTGCCAACTGAGCGTGAAATGCAGTGACCACTGAAATTTCGCGTTGCACAGCGTTATGGTCCTTGCACTGTGCTGCGTTTTACTGCCGTAGCACAAGTGAAGGCGCACCAAACCGAAAATCGCCCTTTTTCTGAGCCGCGGCCAGGCGGAACGGAGAGCAAGGCTCGGGGCGCCGATTAATAATCCAGCGCTTCCTTTATTTCAGCGAATAGGGCTCTGACAGTTGCTCGCGACCATTATCGGCCTTGCAGGCGCCGCGGGGGAAAAATGACACGGTTCGAGCCGCGGAATGCGATCGGGGCCGAGATGGATGGCTGCTCATTACTCGGTCCGCGTGCCCGTGAAATGCGAAAAGTAGCACCCGCGCATCTGCCAAGCAGAAAAGGGGCCCATCTGGTCGAAACAGCACCGACCCGGAAGGTGCGCTGCTTTCGACAGACGCTTCGAGCACAAAAAGACTAAGCACATCGAATGCAACTCAATCATCAAGAAGGTAAAGAATTCTGCGAGGCAGAATTCTTTCACTTGCATGCAGACATTCACAAATGCGCAATGCGCAAGATCTCGGCAGCTGGTGCGTTCCTTACTTACAGTGCTGTAGCCGTGACCGAAAAAAAAAGTAACTAAATACGTTCCTTATTACGCTAACATAAAAGGAAGTGCTACCGCCCTACGTTACCTACATAAAAAGGTAATTAACGCGTTACCGTTACCGAAAAAAGTGACACACGTTACTTCTGCCGTTACTCCGTGGTCATAAATTTGAATCAGTGCGTCTACACTGCAGAAATCCACAGCAACAATGATATAAACCTCATATATTGTATTTCACTTAGAACAGCTATTATTATTATTATTATTATTATTATTATTATTATTATTATTATTATTATTATTATTATTATTATTATTATTATTATTATTATTATTATTATTTATTTTACAATACTGCTAGCCCCGTGGTTAGGGGCCGTACCAGGGTGGTATTAACATCAGTACAAACCAAAATAACAATACAATAGAAGAAAACAAATCTTGAACAAGACATCATCTGTAATACAGAAATGGAAGTACAAAGTCTATAACAAAGGAAGAAGAAAACATAATCATAAAGATAATTCAAAAAATATTTTCAATGAGTGCCTGAAATTCTTCTACGTCATCCACTTCAACCAATTTACTATCCAGCATGTTCCACTCGAAGACCGTGCGAGGGAAAAAGGAGTACTTGAAAACATTGTTTCTTGTTTGAAAAGGAACTAAAGTGAAAGGATTTCTGCGTCTTGTGGCGTAACCTGAGGAAAACATGACGTATTCTTGAGTGTGGCTTTTTAGTCTGCCTTTGACAACTTTAAAGAGAAAATTTAGGCGAGCAATTTTATTTCGGTCTGATAATGTCCGCAAACCTGCTCTACCTTTTAGTTCAGTAACACTCGTAATACCATACTGGTTGAAAATAAACCTGACTGCTTTATTTTGCACCCTTTCCAGTTTATTGATATCAACAGCGGTAAATGGGTCCCATATTATATTGCCATATTCAAGCAGGGGTAAAACCAAAGACTTGTATGCTAAAAGTTTAATATCTTTAGAAGAGTTACGAAGGCATCGCTTCAAATAATGTAATTTTGACATGGCGATATTAGCAATGTGGTTTATATGATGACTCCAACGCAGATCATGACTTATGTAAAGACCTAGGTACTTGAATTCTGAAACACGTAAAAGTTGGTTCCCGTCGGCTGAATAGTAAAAAATCATAGGGTGCTTCTTTTTTGTAATAGTCAAAACAACACTTTTAGCATAATTCACACACATCTGCCATGTATCACACCATTGCATTATGCGATTGAGGTCAGCGTCCAGTTTGACTTGATCATCATGTGAATTTATAACAGAATATAAAACACAATCATCCGCGTACAACCGAAGTCTTGAGTTGCACCCGTCACCAATGTCATTTATGAAAAGCAAGAAAAGCAAAGGTCCCAGTACGGAGCCTTGGGGAACTCCCGATACGACCGGTAGAAGTTTACTTGGAAGTACATTGTAAACAACATACTGCTGCCGAGATGTCAGGTATGCTTGAAGCCAATTACAAAGCTGGTTGTTTTTCAGTATTCCGCGTAATTTAATTTGTAGTTTCGTGTGGGATATTTTATCAAACGCCTTGGCGAAGTCCAAGAACACTATATCGATTTGACTTCGGTCGTTTATAGCACAGGCGAAGTCATGAACTGCTTCAACGAGTTGGGTTGTGGTCGAAAAACCTCGTCTAAAGCCATGCTGACCGGGTGAGAGAATAGAATGAGTATCAAGAAAGGAAGTAATGTGTTTATGTATGATGTGCTCTAATAACTTACAGCAGCAACAGGTTAGAGCTATAGGCCGATAATTTGCAATAAGTTGTTTGTTACCACTTTTAAATAAAGGCTTTATTTTGGACAGTTTCCAGTCGTCTGGCAATGTACCTGATGACAGAGATGCATTGAATATGACTGTGAGAAATTTAGACGACCACTTCACGTCTAACTTCAACAAAAGGTTAAACACTCCTGCTTCATCAATTTCCAAATCATCAATGGCGGGCAGGTTTTCAAATCCAGCAAAATGAGGTGTGCGTGCGTTATCGCATGTGAAGACAGACTTAAAATGTTCGTTAAAAGCGTCAGATATCTCTGTTTCATCAGACGTTAAGCGATCGTTTATCACAAAGGTGTTAGTACGAGATGTTTTTGGCGATATGTATCTCCAAAATTTAGCGGGTGATTCTTTTAATAGCCTACTTAAATGAACACTATAAAAAGCATTCCGATCATGACGAATTTCAGTTTTAAGATTCGAGGACAAGAGGCTGATTTCATTACGTATGTTATCAGTGCTGTGTTTCTTCTTTTGTTTTTTAAGGCGGTTGATTTTCCTTTTTAGGTGAATAATATTTCTCGTGATCCACGGATTAGACACATTTGTTTTCCTAAGCTTAAATGGGACGAAGAGCTGAATACAAGCATGCACAGTGTTCTTGAACTTTAACCACATTGCGTTTACATTATCAGGATCGTTTACTTTACTTTCAAGAAGTTCATCGAATGATAATTCCAATCTATCTATAATGCTAGTGTCATCGGCAGAAGAATAGACAGGCACGCGAGTTACATTAGCTGACCTTGTTTGCATAATGGAACTTAATTCAACTAAGACAGCTTTATGGTCTGAAATGCCGTTAACTACATCGCACTGAATTTCGCCAGGAATGTTGCTACGTACAAAGACAAGGTCTAGGACGGACATACTACTACCTTGTATGCGCGTATGCTCTTTGACTATTTGGTTTAAGTCAGCAAAAGGCAATGTCAATTAGCTCTTCGCCATTAGCGACATCGCTGTTACCAGCTGAAAAGGTAGACCAATCAATAGCCGGAAGATTGAAATCCCCACACAATACGATCTTGGTATTGCTGTTTGTATTGTTCTGAATGTAACTTTTTAAATCTTCTAGCATTTCTATATGAGAACCTGGTGGTCTGTAAGCAACACCAACCATCACGCAATGTTGATCACAATAAACTTTGCAGAATAAACTTTCTGTATCTACTGGGTCATTCATACGCACAACTTTTAGTTTTTTCTTGAACAATAACGCAACGCCACCGCCCCTTTTATTGCGATCGCGACGATGAACTTCAAATTTGGGAGGCACAAATTCATTGTCATATATTCCGTCGTGAAGCCAGGTTTCAGTAAGTGCTACCACGTCTGGATCGTGCACAGAAATAAGGTATTCTAAATCAGCAGCTTTGCTTACAATGCTCCTGCAGTTAACGTTCATAAGCTTCAGTGGATAAGAACCCTTCCCTTGTCACGAATGTGCTCGCTTTGGAACGGCTGTTATCTCATCATTTTCGTCATTCCACATGTAAAGTTTTCCATTTATTGATACTTTATCAAAAATGAGTTTCACGCGTTCCTTGCGGGCTCTTTGGCTGGCGGTGCTGTCCCACAATTTCTTTCTAACGGTACGTACTCTTTCGGAGAAATCTTCCGTAACGTACTGATTAGACCCTTTAAGTTTTGTACAGTTTTTAAAGATCAAAACCTTTTCGCGGTAATCAAGAAGCTTAATAATAACCGGTCGACATTTGTTAGAAGATTTTGCTCCAAGCCTGTGACATCTTTCAATACCGCCAATTGATACATTCAGTTTATCTTGCAAGAAATCCTTGCGTACTGTGTTAAGAAGCGATTCCATAGTTTCATCCTGTGGCTCACTGAGCCCATGAATGATGATATTGTTTCGTCGGCTGCGATTTTCAAGTTCATCTACCTTATCTGCGATTGTAACAACACTCTTTTCTAATCCATGCACTAAAGTCTCCACCGCTAATACCTTCTCATGCGTAGCCGATAAGCGGGTAAGGGACGACTCAAGCGAATCAAGCCTTGTCTTGCACTGATCTAGCGTGACAGTCAGGGAAGTTTGCGTAGCACTGAATTCGTCCATACGGCGAATCATTTCTTTCTGTCCTTCGAGGATGCTGAGAAGAAGTTCATGGTTAGTACCCGAGCCTGCGTTAGTGCTAAGCGAGTGATTAGGCCCTGGATTTGGCTCGATGTCCCCGCACAGAACAAATAAATTCACAAAAAACGACAAATAATTCAAGAACGCACTTTCCGTACTGTTTGGGCAAAACAGCAGCAAGAGACAAACATCGTTACTTCTAAAACATTTGACATTGGAGAAGTAACTAACCTGCACGAGAAGAAACACATGCCTGTTAAGCATGGTTGCAGTCCCGCTGCCGTTTTGCCCACTGAAAGACCAGTCCGTCAGCACTGGGTATATGTAGCCAGGACCGCATGACATCACATGCTGGGCGGCGTGGCAACTGTCGATAATTTCATGCGTCGGTGCCTGGGAGTCATAGGCATCACAGGTCTGCGGGCCGCCAGAATCATGTTGATTAGAAGAATTTCCTGGCCGGCATCG
Organism: Rhipicephalus sanguineus; assembly: GCF_013339695.2. Taxonomy (NCBI): domain Eukaryota; kingdom Metazoa; phylum Arthropoda; class Arachnida; order Ixodida; family Ixodidae; genus Rhipicephalus; species Rhipicephalus sanguineus. The sequence continues at coordinate 83,279 of NW_023614804.1, forward strand.
AGAGGGTGAATGTAGCTCGCAGATGGCTGTCCGGTCAAGATGTCGAAAAACTGCACCAGCTATCCTGAAGAAGGGGAATAATTTCGAGGGGCTCATTTCATTGTTAGACAGAACCTAATGAAACCAACCAGCGCCTTCTCTTTCTTTGTGTGCCTGGGCGAAGGAGAGGAGCGCAATGAGAACCCGCCGTCGGCGTTAGTGCGGCTTTTAGCCGCCAGGCGCCGCCACCGGAGTAGACCCGCCTCGCATCGCTCGCGGAAACGAATGCCGTGGCTGCATTCGGAGCTGTTATATGGTTCAGTTTTCGGCTCAATTCGCGTTGTTTAAAGTGGGGGCACGACATCGCACCGGGAATGGCATACGTTCGCTGCTCTTGCAGGCCACCGTCACCGGCGCGATCCTTTCCGCCCTTCTCGAGTGGAAACAAGAACCGCCTGTCGACCAGTCTACATCAAGGATTGTTTCAAGGCACCGGATGCCGAGTCTGGACGAAAGTCCCTGACCCATCTGGCAACACGGATCCACTTCAGGATCGACTGAAGTGAGTGGCGGAAGATATTGTCACGGGGTCGTGACGTCCACGAAGACAGCAGTCGGCGCGTTCAAGATGAAACTCTTTATTTGGCCGAACTTGTGGCAGGGCAATGAAGACCAAAGTACAGCAATACACGCTGTACACTGATAGCGGTGAACAGGGTGTCGGCCGTCGATAAAACTGACAAGCGGTGAAGCGCGGCGGCATTTATACACGTGCCGTCGAATATTCCAGCATTATCGCTGGTTGTCGCGCAAGCTCTAGAATAAGCTCGAGTGTTCGCGTCTTGCGCGCAGTCTTAACAAAACGATCTACAATAATCGCGAAGCTTCTCGAACAATGAGGCGCGGTTTGCGCTGAGCGTAGCTGACAGTCTTCCTGGGCGAAAACCGAATACAGCAAAAGGGATAATAAGAAACGCACGGCAATACAAAGGGCCGCTTCAAGCCTTCCAGTTTGGGCACGACATCGCACTGGGAATGGCGTACTCACGTTCGCTGCTTTTGCAGGTCAGTTATTTGAACCATGCAGCATGTGTTAAGAGTAGCAACTACTGCCTGCTGGCGTTGTCGTGCCCACCTTGTATGTCTGATTTGATGCGACAGGCGAAACACTTTTCGTCTGCCGTGTCTGGATTTTTATTTGATGTTTTACTTATGGTTTAGGGTGACGTAGAATCTAATCCTGGTCCCATGAGTAAGACCGAAGCTGATGCGTTTTCCCAGGCTCTAAACACCATTAAGAAGCTCGAAAAGGAGCTTGCCGCCTTGTCAACAGAGTTAAAAAGTAGCGCCGAAAAGCAGGCTGCTGCTTATGAAGAAATTAAGCAATTAAACGCTAGAATGGCGGCACTAGAGCAGTCTATAGATACACAAGGCGACGGGGGAACCATGACAAATACAGATGCTGTCCGAATGGTGTCAGAACAAATACGGCTATTACATCGCAATGTAACGACACGGAAAACAGAATGCGGCGTTCGAGTATAGTTTTCTTCGGCCTAGATGACGATCCTAAGGAGGATTGGACAGCGTCCGAGCAGCACGTAATCAAATTCTTCGCAGAAAAACTGGGAGTCACATTAACAGGTGGACAATTTGAGCGCGTGCACCGACTTGGCAGGTTTGCTGCAGGTAAAAGAAGGCCTGTCATTGCCTCGCTTTCTTCAAAGATAAGGAGCGAATCTTGTCTCGTGGACCGTCACTTAAGGGAAGAGCATTTTCAGTCCGAAAAGGTGTTTCCCTGGCAACTCGGCAGGTCAGGAAAAAGCTGCTTGATTTTGCGAAAACACAACATAAGCCATTTAAGCTTTCGGTTGACAAACTACGGATTGGGTCCACAAGACATGTCTACGATGGTATCGCTAACTCCGTCATCGAGTTAAAGAGATAGCTAGGCCAAATCACAAGTGCTAGTTATGCTGCAGCACAGGCAGATCGTAATGTTCCTTCATTATCAGTGTCATTTGCAAACACGCGAAGCCTCATGTCGAAGCGCGATCTTATATCAAGCTGTCTCGATGATGCTGACTCAGACATTATCGCCTTCACTGAGACCTGGCTGTCTGCAGCAATATATGACACTGAAATTATTGCCCTTACAAGCATCTATAATACATACAGGTATGATCGCACTTTCAAGAGTGCGATCATACCTGTGTGTTATTAGGCATTAAAAAAAGTCTTTCTTCGTTCCTCGTGAACACTAACTCCGGCATCACAGTTGTCTGGGTTGCTTGCGAGGTATTTTCTATCAATCGGCTGCTGTTACCGTCCACCAGGTTCAAGCAGCCATTTTACTGATCAGCTGCGCATTAGCCTAGACAAGGCATCTGAAATATTCGCCTCCGACAGTGCTAGGCAGTATCGAAGATACATATATCGTAGATACTATCTTAGATAGTGTGTGGGTATCTTGTATCTGTATCGCGATACGTCTTGAAAAAGAAGTATTTGTATCTGTATTTCCGATACATTCGATAACGTATCGTGTATCTTAAGATACAAGATACTTCTATCGCAACACAACCGTGCGAAACAATAATCGCTGGCCAAACTCCGCTTCTCAAGCTGGTACTGGTGCCACTAAGCCATCTGAAAAAGCCTAGGGGGAGTGACGTTATTTCATTTTTCCGCCAGAGTCATCCAGTGAGGGTAGAAGATGAGGAAGACAACCACGCGGACGTCTACGCCCAGCCCATGTACCTTTTGTTTTATCCATTTATTCTCTTTTTAGTTGCGCCAATGCCGCGACACTTGCTCTTAGCAACTGTCCTGCGTCGCGCACTCCACTGAGTGCGGCGTCTATTGCACAAATTCTGATGTTGTTACAGTGTCGTTATTGAAGATTCTCTTGCGCCTTGCTCCGTAACGAAATGTGATGCGCGCAAGAATGGGGTTGCTTTGCGTCGCGTGGATTTTACATAGCAACGATTTGAAGGATCTCGTGGATGTAAGTTGGACTTGCATGCAGTGAATTAACTTATATGCAAATAACATTCAAACAACTTTAGTACCACTGGTACTGATGCTAAATCTAATAGGGCAAGCGTTTGCCTAACAAAATATCTTGGCGTACCGTATTTTTCACTTCCATCTACATTTATTCAGAGAATTTATGAACTCATAATTTGATTGTTTACATAAGTGCTTTCTTAGCTGTGATTTAGCATCACATACATTACCTAGGTCTCTGCACATTTTTTGCGGTCTGGTCACTGCAGTATGTCTTTTGTAACGCACTCCCAAAATAAGATTTGTGCTTTATTCTTCTGTCTGCCTTATTTCTGCTACTATTTACACATTTACACGTTGCCAAGGCGATTGTGAAAACAAATATGTTGTTATGTGGGCGTGTCTTGAGTGTATAGTACGAAATATTCTGCTTCCCGCTTAAGAAAACAGCGAAACTGAGTTTGCAGCTACTTATGACGTAACTTTTCCAAAGCACCCTCCTCCTTAAAACTAATACTTTATAAGTCTCTCATACGCTCCAAACTTGAGTTTGCATCTGCCATATGGGATCCAAGTCATGATAACCTTATCACCTCTCTTGAACTAGTACAAAATAACTCTGCTAGATTCAACCTCTCTAACTACAACCGCACTGCCAGTAGAACCTCAATGAAAAATAACTTATCACTTATTCCATTGGCTCACCGACGCAAAGTCGCCCGTCTTTCGCTATTTCATAAAATTTTCCACCATCCAACATTTAGTAATGACCTCATACTCCGGCCTGTGTACATTTCAAACGGCGTTGATGATCGTAATAAGGTAGGAATCGCATCATGCCACACTCAGTCTTTCTTTCAGTCCTTTATTCCCCGTACATCTCAGGACTGGAACCACTTTCCCTCAAGCGTTGCAACCATCACTGACTGCAAACTTTTCACGAAGCATTAGATAACATTGTATAACCAGGAGAACCTGTTACCTGTACTCACTGCTTCTGTTTGTTTATTTTATTTGAATTTAATATTTGTTGCTTTGAAATAACTACTATTCTTTGTATAATCTGGAGAAATGTTTTGTTACCTGAATTCACTGCACTGTTTAATTCTGTAATTTTCGTGTATTTTATCCACTCCCCTCTTCAGTGCCATTTGGCCCTGAGGGTGTTATAAATAAAAACATATAATAACGAAAATCATTAGGAGCCACCTTAAAGATATTAGGAAGGGGATTCGAAAAGCGTTGTTTTACTGAATGCTCCGTTTTACTAATGGACATCCCAACGAGCTGTTTCAGGCAATTTTCCATAGGCACCGAATTTTCTATTGTCTCAACAGGCAAGTTGACGATACTTCATCCTCATAGCTATTAAGGGCGCCGTCTGTATTGTGTTTCTGTGCTCATTCAATGAGAATGTTTGATACACAACCACCTCTCTATTTTACTTATATTTGTTTTCCTATTTTAGGCCTTCCTAAATATTTTTCGTATTACTAATCGCCACGTAATAGGAGCCATAAGCGGCAATAGCGCGAATAGCGGCGATGTCCTGCGACGCTTTGTGCAACTACACAATACGTCTGAGACATTTCTCTGTTGCACTTGTTGTCTCGTTGAAGAAAAATTGCTAAAAGATTGCACGTTAGTGAGTATATCAACAAAGTATCCTTTACGCCAGTAGCTAAGTAGAACATGCAAATTCATTGCAGTTTTACATCATCTACGTATACACCAGGGGTCTCAAACTCAGCTTATAGCCGGCGGGCCGCGGTCGCGAAATTTAGTTCCAAGGGCCGGGACAGTGAACATGGTGGGGTCGGAGAGAGTTTGAACAAAATAACGTTGCCATTTGAAAGGAAGCCTTTCACATATCTCATATATAGGTCATTTCTGAAGGGCATTTGGAGTCAGGTTTCGAGAAACATCGATACTGCTGTGCACAACGAGTGAAATCTGGACGCGGATTGAAATATAGAGTTTTTGTTCCACGCTTATATTTCAGCACGTGGTGACCACATGTTCCTCGCGAAAGGAATGCTTGAGACCAGACATGTCTGTGTAGCTCACAAACATACTTATTTGGAAAGTAAAAACAAATGGGACGAAGACAGTAATGTGTGCCGGCCGGGCCGCTAGCCAATGGTCTCAAACCCCGTATACACCATGAGACCCCCCCTCCCCCCTCCCCCCCAAAAAATGCCGCTACCAGCGATGTTGCAGCTGTACACCTGTACAGATATACGGCATTCTGCAAACTGTCTTTTACGCACAAGGTAAAAGTCCACACCGGTATTTGCGCCGTCGTTCGAAGGCTTCTTATTGACGTTATTCTGACTATATGGCAACCTGCTATAGCTGGTCGGCAAGCTGAGCAGCGACTCCCATCAACAGCAATAATGACAAGCAAGAACAACTGTCAGCGAAGTGTATAAAAGTTGTCCTGTGAAGAAGGTAAAACAAACCCCAATAAGTTGTTTTGGAAGGAAACTAATGTAGTTTGAGCAAGAAGGGCAAAACTTTTGAGATACTAACACTAACAGACATCTCATTCAAATGAAACACAGTTTAGAAATTTTCAAGCAGACATTTTCGTGTATAGGCGTTTGCTGCTGCACAATATGGATCTATAATAACCAATTGAGACTGTATCGAAGTGTCTTAGTGTCTTAAGATACAATGGCCAAGTATCGTATCGGATACAATTATTGCGGCAGTATCTTGTATCTGTATCACCAATACTTTTTGTCTCAGTATCTTGTATCGTATCGCGATACAAGTTCAAAGTATCTTTGCCCAGCCCTGCAGTCCGACATTACTTATCTGTTTGGCGACTTCAATTTCCCGTTAAGTGACTGGCACAAACTTTCATCGTCATGCAGCATGTCGACTGAATTCATTAATTTGACCCTTGACTACAACCTCTCCCAAACTGTATCCAAGCCAACCCGTAGCTCTAACATGCTTGCTCTTATTTCTACAAACAATCCTGAAACAGTAGTTCACACAGAACATTTAGATGGTTTTAGCTATCATAATTTGGTTCAACTCACCTTAAACACAGCTTCTCCTGTTACGAAGATGTCGCCGAAAACAATTCGTAATTATAATGAAGGCAGTTACGTTACAATCAATACCGAAATGGAAAGCTTTTGGGAGCATGATATGCTGCCGTCTTTTCAAGGTCGATCAGTTGAAGAAAATTGGCTAATGTTTAATGAAAATATGTCCACGTTAACAGACCTATACATTCCTCGCATTAAAATCAGCAACTGCATATCTAATTCATGGTTCACAAAAACCCTTAACCGCATGAAAAATAAGAAAAAGCGGTTGTATAAGTACGCTAGACGCATAACAACACCGTCAGCATGGACATAATACAAAGCTTGCCCTAAATCCTATTGCCTTGCCCTACGCACAGCAAAGGATAAGTACTTTTCAAGTGACCTTCCCCAATTGCTCAAGAACAATCTAACAAAGTTTTGGAAAACATTATGTCCTAATCAAGAGAATACCAAGCTTGTGCACAATGAAAACGCAGTCGCTCTTTCTGAGAGCGAGTGTTCAAAGGTTTTCAATTCCTTCTTCACGTCCGTATTCACAAGTGAAGATAGCCAAACAGTTCCCTTTCTGCCTGATTTCGACCACGATTACATGGCCCTTATAAAGATTACGGTCGAGGGCATTCCTTCTCTAATAAACAATTTAAGATATCTTCATCGTGTGGCATTGATGGAATAAATTCCAAAATATTAAAAAGTACCGCTACAAGCAGGGGCGTAGCCAGAAATTTTTTTCGGGGGGGGTTCAACCATACTTTATGTATGTTCGTGCGTGCGTTTGTATGTGTGCGTGCCTATATACGCAAGCAAAACTGAAAAATTTCGGGGGGGGGGGGGGGTTTGAACCCCCCAACCTTGGCTACGCCCCTGGCTACAAGCATCATTCTGTTTCACATCTTCAGGCAGTCCCTATCATCTGGTATGCTCCTCTCGGACTGAAAAGTTGCTTAAGTTCGGCCGGTTCACAAATATGGAAGCAAAAATGCATGTGAAAACTACAGGCCCATCTCGCGTACCTGCATTGGCTGCAAATTACTCGAACACGTCATTGCTTCACAATTGTGGCGGTTTGGGCGTGTTGGTATGACGTGACCAATAAATTCTAAGCGCACATATAGACGAGGACAAAGAACACGTATGACGCACAGGCGCTAACTTTCAACACTTTATTGAAGCCAGGGGAACAGAATATATAAGGGCACACATGACCTTACACGACGCCGGCGCAGCAGGCATAAAATACGACACAATCAATGACATCGCATGCAGGTAACGCATTTCTTTGAAAGATGGTGCAATTGACGGCTTGGCCACACATTTATCTCCTAGACTTTTCCGCCTCAATTATCTCCCGCACGAGTTTACTTTTGTTTCTTGTTACGACTGTGCATTTATTAAACATTGGTAGACACTTCTTTTTCTTACTGTGATCTGCATTACGGTCAGCACTGGTAACACCGGGATCATCACAACCATCACACCTTCTGCAGTGAACACCCAAAAACCCTCCGCACTTCTCCCTAAAATTCCGACAATGTTCCCTGAGGCGATCATTTACACAACTCCCGCTTTGTCCTGCATAGGTTTCGTCGCATGAAATAGGCAAGCTATACACGACAGATTCCGCACAATCGATGAACTTCTCATTATATTTCTTCTTGCAACCTGGATTGTGAGAGGAACTGGAGTTCGTCATTCTGCAAAGTTCTTGAAGTTTCTCAGGAGCAGAAAAAACTACTTTGACATTGGCCTTCTGCCCTATCTTTTTTTAAACGATGTGACACGCCATGAATATACGGGATGATAGCAAGCTTCTGCGGACCATTGACATCCCGCAAGGCGTCGGCCTGTTTTGACGAACTCTTTCGCAGCAAGCCTTCAGCGACACTCATTAGTACCTGAGTGGGATAGCCGGAATCAGATAGCCGGAGGGTTTGTTCGTGTAACAGTTTGGCCTCAGTGACCGCCTCGCTGATTTTAAAACTTTTAGATACGTGGACGATTTCTTAAATTGAATGTAGCTCTGACTCATTTGAATCGCTAGCCAATAACCTGCTAACTCTTGTACGCGCAGGCCTAGCGCCGCTAGAAATAACCCATGAAATGCTATCGAATGACAGTATTAGATTTCTAGATATCACATTTTTATTTAGTGACAAGCGGCTGTACTGGAAGTACGAGCCTCGTGCTAACAAACCATTGCTTACTTATGACTCCGCCCATACAAAACTAGTTAAGAGGGGCATCGTCAAGGTATGCCTTTCTAATGCGTTGCATAAATCGTTTCCGGAACTAATGGGCGTCAGTTTTCACGAACAAACCCTCCGGCTATCTGATTCCGGCTATCCCACTCAGGTGCTAGGGAGTGTCGCTGAAGGCTCGCTGCGAAAGAGTTCGTCAAAACAGGCCGACGCCTTGCGGGGTGCCAATGGCCCGCAGAAGCTTGCTATCATCCCGTATATTCATGGCGTGTCACATCGTTTAAAAAAGATAGGGCAGAAGGCGAATGTCAAAGTAGTTTTTTTCTGCCGCTGAGAAACTTCAAAAACTTTGCAAAATGACGAACCCCAGTTCCTCTCACAATCCAGGTTGCAAGAAGAAACATAATGAGAAGTTCATCGATTGTGCGGAATCTGTCGTGTATAGCTTGCCTATTTCATGTGGCAAAACCTATGTAGGACAAAGCGGGAGGTGTGTAAATGATCGCCTCAGGGAACATTGTCGGAATGTTAGGGAGAAGTGCGGAGGGTTCTTGGGTGTTCCCTGCAGAAGGTGTGATGGTTGTGATGATCCCGGTGTTACCAGTGCTGACCGTAATGCAGATCACAGTGTGGAAAAGAAGTGCCTACCAATGTTTAATAAATGCACAGTCGTAACAAGAAAGAAAAGTAAACTCGTGCGGGAGATAATTGAGGCGGAAAAGTCTAGGAGATAAATGTGTGGCCAAGCCGTCAATTGCACCATCTTTCAAAGAAATGCGTTACCTGCATGCGATGTCATTGATTGTGTCGTATTTTATGCCTGCTGCGCCGGCGTCGTGTAAGGTCATGTGTGCCCTTATATATTCTGTTCCCCTGGCTTCAATAAAGTGTTGAAAGTTAGCGCCTGTGCGTCATACGTGTTCTTTGTCCTCGTCTATATGTGAGCTTAGAATTTTATTGCAATAGCAATTATATGGACAGTCTCGGCTGAATTTTGCCGTCGCCGTCGCCGTCATGCACCGTATATGTATAAGTATGTATATATATGTAAAAGCCCCAAAGAAAAATAATTCAGAAAAATGCTCCCGAAGCGCGGAATCGAACCAGGGACCTCTTGCTCCGCAGCGAGTGGCCCTAGCCACTACGCCACCAAACGCAGATCCCCCACGTAGGTAACGGCGAGCGTTATATACACACTATTTACCGCTGGAGGACTCAGAGACGGCTGCGCTTATAAGCGTTCCTTCATTACCAGCGAGATGGCGTTAGGAGAGCGACGGGCGCATTTAAAAGTCGTCGGCGAGCTCGCTCGCTTCTCTTATTGCGCAGGGAGAACCTTGCCCTTCCGCTGTCTGCTCGCGTGGTTTTCTGGTGGTGAGGGGAAGAGGGTTGTTTCAAGCTTTCACCGTGGTATCCGCGCTCATGTTACGGAGCGTACGGAAGTCACTCGATCTCAAGGGACGCCGCTAAACAAACAAACAGGCGATGAGCGCGAACTATCAAGTGTCACAGCTCGACACTTGAAGCACGCTAGTTTTCTTCGCTGCTACGGCCGCCTTTGCAACAGGAGCGCTGTTCAAACTGAGAGTATCCATTGGCGAGCCTCACTTCGTATAGCATTAGTTTCCTGCTATCGCATTCATTGCTTCGCCCTTGCGGCGAAACTGTGACTTTTATTGGTCATGTCATTGCTTCGCACGTCTACAAACATCTCGAGTGTAACAGTTTCTTCTTCTGGAATCAACACGGTTTCAGGAAGGGCCATTCTTGCGAGACACAGTGAATCACTATTTGAATCACTATTTACAACCCGACTGCGTATTCCTTGGTCTTTCGAAAGCGTTTGATCGTGTTGCACATTGCCGCCTCATATCAAACTTTCAGCCTCAAAATTGAACTCCTCTAGATTGTCATGGCTGCGAAACTTCTTATCAAATCGAGAGCAGTTTACTTCTGTTAATGACTTCGATTCCTCCAAATCCATCGTCTCCTCTCGTGTGCCGCAGGGAAGCGTCCTTGGGCCTATGTTGTTTTTAATCTATATAAATGATCTGCCTAATAGCATAACCTCGAGCTTGCAAATATTCGCTGACGATTGCATAATTTACCGGCCAATAATCAACATTGACGATCATATCGCACTTACATTATGAAACCGTTAAGCGCACAAAGACCGGAACAAGAAGACGACACGCAGAGCGCTCCCGTCTTGTTCCCGTCTTTGTGCGCTTAACGGTGTCATAATGTCAGTGTACCAACTAGCTCGGACCCAGCCTCTAATTCAGTATATCGCGCTTCAACGGGATATAGAGTTGGTTGGTCGATGGTGTAGGACATGGCTAATCACGCTAAGCGTGTCGAAGTGTAAGATAATGTCTTTCACCCGTAAACATGTTAATTCGCAGTTCACTTATCGCATTACCAATACTGTTACATCGCCGACTGCGAATTATAAGTACCTAGGCGTGCACCTCACACCAAACCTATCAATGTCAGAGCACATAACCAACGTATGTGCCAATGCATCTGAATCAGAATCATTAGGATTTTTGCACCGCAACATGCGTAGTGTACCATCCCCCTTGCGAAAACTTGCCTATTTAATTTTCGTGCGACCACAGCTTGAGTACGCGTCTCCCATTTGGTCACCTCATCAGAAATACCTAATCGAATCATTAGACATCATTCAGGATAGAGCAAGCCGTTTCATTGCTCACAACTACAGTGCCGGGTCTAGTATCACGCAGATCAAAGCCGAACTATCATTACAACCGTTAAGTACACGCCGTAATATTGCACTGCTATCCTTGTTTCACAAGATAATTCACTCTGACGGGTCATCATTGCCATGCTTGAAACACCAGGTCTACACATCGCGAAGATTGCACAACACTCACAGCTACGCCCGCCTATATGGTGCGACGCAATCATTTAATTTTTCACCATTACCTCGCGCTATCCATCTGTGGAACAGCCTACAGGATAACATTGCTTCCCTTAAAGATCATGACGCCTTCTGCATGCAACTGACCAAACAATTTTCACACCACGCCTAGTTTCTTTTACTTAATATGTATATTTTTCTTGATAATCTTCTAAACCTCATTACGTTCGCATTTTTTATTGAACTGTCACGCGCTTGAGTCGTTATTATTGTACAAGTACGAAATTGTAGTATATTCTGACTATGTAAAATTTTTTTTCCTATGCTATTGGCGGCGAGATTGAGCAGAGTCGGCACCTAGCGGCGAGCGGACGAAACCCCGCGGTGTGGATGGCTCCTTGCATGGGCGTCCGGAGGGGGGTGCAAGGGGGGGGCGGCTGCCCCCCCCCCCCCCCTGGAATTTCGGATAATATCTTTCTATGCAGTAGCAATAAGCTGCACACGTTCGTTAGCACACAAAAGGTCCGCATATCCGTGTGAAACGGCCTTCAGGATTGCCAGCCAACTTTGTACGTCATTACATATTATTGACTAACCTTGCCGGTCAAGTCAAGGTAGTGAACCCCCCCCCCTCCCCTTATGGATGCACCCCCCTGGAAAAATTTCTGCGGACGCCCTTGGCTCCTTGAGTCGTCTGCTAGCCACACCGTGTTCGCATGTGTGCGTATGTCATGTGCGTCCTCAGATTAAAGCTTATTTCGTTGTGCTAGCACAGTATAAAATGCTTGTACGTATATGCCTACACGATATCCATAAGCATTTCGCCTTACGAGACTTGTATGCACTCTAATAAATGAGTACACGCCCGTGTCGGTATGGCGCTAGGTCTAACCATCGTACCGTCCATTCGCCAAAATCATTTCAATGTGGGTACCGCTTTCTCGTTCAGGCACGTCACATAGTTCACTCGACATCGTCCTAAACGAAAAAAAGTACTAAATGTCGAGGTGTGAATGCGGAATTTTAGTGGCACCATCTCGTGATGTTTTGGCGATTTGGGAATCCTTGTGATACCGCAAAGCATGAACTATCGTCTGCAGAGGATGGTTAGCGGTAAAAACAACCTGAAGCCACGCACTTCTACAGCAATACGCGTATTCATGCAAACAGAAAAGCAGAGTGCACAAAGTTCTACTTCATCTAATTACGCAGAAATACAGGTTCTCTTTCTTTCTAGCCGCTAGAGCAAGAAGTAAATGCTTCAATGACTCAGTCGCGCAACACAGTTTATATTGTCGTATAGGCAAAACACAATTTAAATACGTGCGAATAAAGCAAGAAAAAACATCGAGCACGGGACAAAACACGAATGTGACTGAAGGCCAGTACCCCATTGATTGGCAGATTGCACTTCTCTCAATTAATAGGTACGTTAGGACGGTTGCGTGCATTGATGTGGCAATGGAGGGCACATACATCACCATTAGCCTGCAGTCAACGCGCTTTACTCGCCAACAATCGACGCAAACCGCATACGGCGAAGCGTCGCTGCGTACATTTGTATACGCGCCGCCAACCGCCTATCCACACAAGCACGGCGACGGTGCTGCCACCTATAGCCCGATCTCGCGGCGAATACTCACTGTCATGACATGCAATCTTTTCCATGTCTGTTTACTTGTTAATTTCTTTTTCTACTGTTATTGTTTTCCCCTAACATGTATAGAATAGTATTTTAGAGTTTTCTTGACTTTGTGGAAATTTTCTTTTTTGAATGAGCGTATGCGTATGTATTATATTATGTATTGAACTGTATGCCCCCCTCACCCTATGCCTCTTCTGGGGCCTGTGAGGCATTTGCTAAATAAAATATAATAAAATAATGAGAACTTGTAAACGGGAATCATGAAGCACTTGTCGGTCTGGGCAACCAGTCCCTTTCAAAGGCATGTGTCGTTCGCGGCTATTTGACCGAGACGCTCGCGCGTCGTCTGCTAGGTCGATACCAGAGAGCGCACGACAGTGATGCGCGGGAGATTGTTTTGTCACCGCTACGTTCGCTTGACTGAGAGTCGGTTTTCGATGCGAAGTATCGCTTGCTTGGGGGTATGTAACGCGGCGTGGTAATCTGCACGCGGCGTAGTAGTCCGCACTCACACTACGCATGCGCGACTCTCCTACTTCTCTCTCTACCAGCACCTGCGCGTTACTCTCTCCACTTCTCTACCAGCACCTGCTTGTGCTTCTCCTGCGTTCTCGCTTCTGCTCTCACGGCGCATACGCTACTCTCCTCCTCTAGTCTCCTCTCCTTCAAGTGGTAGAGCGCGGCGCGCGTTCAGTCCAGCGCTTGCCTCGGTTGGCTCCTCTGAAATGCGGGCTCGACATGCCGAAATTCTCTCCTGCGCAGCGCCGCGATGAGGGCCAGCACATGCGCGTGCCCTCCCCCTCTCTCTCTCTCCTCTCCTACGCTGCCTCTCTCTCGCGCGCCTGTCGACCGCGTTCCCCGCACGCCCTGTGAGAATGAACGGCCAGGCTAGAGAGAAGACACGACGTGCGTAGTGTTCCTCTTCGCGTTCCACGACGTGAGGTCTGTGGCATACCCAGCGAACGTCAAGGGAACGCGATCGTGCAAGTGCTCCGGCTTCGCATCGCCTCATGGTCCCCTTTAGCGGGAGATGGTGTAATTTTTTTGACTGTCTGAAAGTCGATTTTCGAAAGCAGCATTTGCCAGGAGCTAATACTGAAAGCTTGGGCGCTTAATTTTCCCCGACGCGTGCTACCGTCTGCTGGTGTAGCACACTATACGCAAGCCTAGAGTTCATGCGCTAAATAGCACAAAATGTCTCTAGACTGCTTCCAGGTAAATACGGGATCGCGCGTACCCGTGGTAAAGTTTTTGAGAACTTCATTTGTTGCCACCGAGAGAAAGCAACAGCTAATGCCAGAAAATGAACTATGCCAAGTGATTCCACTATTCCAGAGCTTAAACAAATTAAATTGCAGTGGTACGAGAAACAATAAAAAACAGCTACCGCGCGCTTCCCGCGACACTGGCCGATGTGTGTGAACAGACGCTGTTGTTCAGGTCCAAAGTCGTAGTCCACTTGAGCCAATGTGACATGCGTGAGATGTGCGGCCTGTTGTCAGCTCGTCTTTGTATTTGTCGACGGATTGCTGTAGCCTCAGGATCTGGCTCCTCAGCTCTCTTTCATTTATCTTCCATTTGGCCTTTTCGGTAGTGAGCAAAGTAGAGGGCGAATGGCTGTCGAGCTGGACGCTTTTGTCGCAAGGGGCAGCCTGCTCAGCCTTGTGCACGCCTTCATTGTGACACTGTACACGATGATTGTCGGCTGTTTCGCCGGTAGCGTATGTGGTGTCCATGGGCACCGATTCTTGAGCTTCGGGCCCTAATATAAGCGCTGCGCATGACGGCGATCGCGAGGCAGCGTTGCTACTGGAACATGCATTCGTTGAATGTTCGGACACAGCAAGGTAACGTTTAGTGATACTTGCCATGCTGGTTCCGTTGTTACCTTGGGCTGCAAATCCGTTCAAATCCGTTCAAAGACTGACGCTGCTGCGTCCTTCTTAAGCCGCCGCTTCTCGTATTCTATGAAATCTCCGGGTCGTGAAGTGCGGCTACACACTCTAAGAAGAAAGGGAGTCCCCCGGCGCCCTCGCGAGAGTTTTGGCTTGTCCCGCTGGGCACTTCCTTTTCCGGGGTGAAACAACTCCCTCTAGACAGGGAGTGATTCAACGCCTCCTCATGGAGTACAGTACTCCGTCTGCGATAGTGTGAAAGCACTCCTCCGAGGGAGTAAAGCTATCACGTTGAAACAGCTCTGAAATAAAATTAATCGAGCACAGAAAATAGCACATTCATACGTGCACACATCCACGCAACCAAAACACGTAGAGCGCTCGCAAGCAAAGCGCATACATTAAAACAGAACCTTCCCGCTCTCTTAGGGAGAGATGTGAACGCAGGTGCGATGTTAGTGAGCGTTTCGCTACACTGTTAGTCAAATACTCGCGGGATTCCACGCCTGCAGGCAGGAAATCCGTTCAAATTACGGCCGCTGCTAGTCAATTCATTATGCCGGCTCCCAGAGAAAGCAAATAGACGCTTCGCGAGAACTGTTTGTATGCGCATTCCTGTATGAGCCTTCAGGACTTACATTATTAATAAATAAATAATGCTTCCTCAAAGAAATAAAGTACTGAATGTGTGTGTGTGTGTGTGTGTGTGTGTGTGTGTGTGTGTGTGTGTGTGTGTGTGTGTGTGTGTGTGCGTGCGTGTGCGCGTGCGTGCGTGCGTGTGTGCGAGCGCGCGTTAATATCTAGTGTACAGGCCATTTATTTGTGCGCATTTTTGCTGCGCTGACAGAAGCAATTACACAAATAAAACGCAAATTACACAATAAAACATAACTGCCACTAGTCGCTTTACAGTGATCGTAAATGATTAAAAATACAGGAACTGCGTAATTATTTAAGACAGGACGAAAATGTAACCTTGAAACAAAGAAACAGGGAACGATAAAAAACGTTTAACTGCACACATACATACATGGGCATCAGACCAACACAGAAGGCGTACTTCAAACACGGAAAAGAATATAAAAAACAAGAACCCGCCGTGGTTTTAGTTATGCTGCTTGACTAATGACCCGAAGGTTGCGGAATCGAATCCCGGCCGCAGCGGCCCCATTTCGAAGGAGGTGAAATGACAGAGGCCCGCGTACTTAGATTTAGGTGTACGTTAAAGAACAACAAATGGTCAAAATTTCGGGAGCCTTTTTCCACTATATACGGCGCCTCTCATAATCATACCGGGGTTCTTGGGACGTAAGTTCTCATAAATAAATATTATTAGGAAAAAGAAGGATCTGATCTGCAGACAAACACGCACAATATATTCCATGATACATTTCAGATCACAAAAATAGCGAAAGCAAAAATCGAAGGCAGATACAGGACCAACCAGGCGCAGTAAAGAATGTTTGCGAAGAAAAATTCAGGATTCATGCACACGTGAACCAAAGCATTTTAAGCATGTAGCTGATATCAGTGTGTCCATTTATTACGCAAGGTTAACACCGGCAGAAGTTATCCTTGCATGTGCATTCGAAATACCGGCCGGAAACTTACGCTGCAAGTGCATAATGTGTTCTTCGGATGCCGCTTGTCACGTTTGATTTTTACTGCCCAAAGAAACCTCGTATCTTCTAAAACGATACAGCCCCCAAGCGTTCCTGGAATGATTGGTGCACTGCGGCACGTAACACTCGGCCATGGTTACGGTAGCGAGCGCATAAAACTGGAGGGAAACGACCACCGACTTAACAACAGCACGCGCGCCACGTACAAGTGACCGGGCGGGGGATTCAAAATGGCGACAACGCTGCCGCCAAGGCCGAGGAGGCGGCACCTGCCCTTTCAAAAGCTGACACCACTTTAAGCTGGGGCGCTCGCATCGAGGCACTCTAACCCTTTTCGGAATTCAGCGCCACCTGTTGAGAAGGACGGGAACTGAGGCGGTTGCCATTAGTTCGGCGAACTTGGGTGTCTCTGGGCGCCAGACGCAG